>NW_011965372.1:0-6389 GCF_000949405.1 Vollenhovia emeryi
GCGTTTTAGTTTTTTGTAGACTTGGGCGTCGGACAGCAAGGTGTTGACTTTGTTGTGGTAGTCTCTTTTGTCCATCACCACTGTTGCGTTGCCTTTGTCCGCCGGTAGAATGAGGATGTCGTCATTCTGTCTTAGGCTTCGAAGCGCTAGTCGTTCTTCCCTGTTAATGTTTTGGATGGGAAGTTTGGCTTTTCGGAGGATCTGGGCTGACTGCTGTCTGATGTTGTTTCCTGCTTCAGGTGGGAGTTGGAAGATGGCGGTTTCTATTTGACTGTGTGGCGACTTGCAGTTGCCTAACTATACGACGACACAGTCTATGGTCGTCGGTGGCGCTGTCCGAGCGGGAACAGAATATGTTAGTCGTTACTCGCCTGTGTAACGGTCAAGACTGATCACCTTGACTCGTACCAAAGATTCCTAATAAAGTTTATACATATATCTCCAGTACAGTGAGAGTATCATTCCCGCCTTCGCTATCAGCTATCGGCAAGGAAGTAATTGTGGGCACTTCAGCCGGACTGTAATATCATTACCGAGCCCCACAATTGGTGACCCCGACGTGATTGCGCATCCGCGCCTTTCACGCTCGCATCAGCGGAACAGGGATCAACGGCGAGGCTCAGGCCATCCCTCTGTTTGGGGATTGACCTGTAGCACGAAGAGGACTTCACCCACGCCCTACCAGCGTGAGGATCCTCGGACTGCCCAAGATTTGTGGCAACATCGACGCCCGGGCAAGTCCATTATCGGGCCTTCCCGAAACTTCGGGCGAGCCTATCACCGCCCGAGGGAGGCCATTTTGGGTGACGTACATCGGTCGTTCTCCATCCACGGACTCAAGTCGGCGGGATTCCGCCCTGTGGTATCTCCGACGACGCGGCCGAACCAGGTTAAGGGCGCACCCAGGTCAGTGCACGATTTATGCCGGCGTAGTCATCCCGGCGGACGCGCATCCCGCGCAGTCATCCCGGCGGACTTCTTCGTGCCGGCGTAGTAATCCCGGCGGACGCGCATCCTGCGCAGCCATTCCGGCGGGCATTGCCGTGCCAGCGCAGCTTTCGCGCTTACGCAGCCATCACTGCGGACGCGCATCTTGCGCAGCCATACCAGCGGACATCTTAGCGGTCGCTGACGGGGCCAACGGGTCCATACCGGCTAATTCTTCCTCGGTCCTCCTTCGTTCCCAGAATCAATGAACGGGACGTGACGGGCCAACGGGACTATACCGGACTTAAAGGTGGCTCTCTGCCACACCGTGGCGTACAGCACACCGTGCAGCACACGGGACCATACCGTAGCGCAAGGGGACCAGAGTTACGGGATGTGTTACGCACTCAGCCTTGCGTACACGCACGCAGACGCAGCGGCACCGAGGTACTTCTAAGCAGCGCAGCCAGCGAGACCGCCGTCCGACGGAAAGCGGGCCAGCGCCTCTAACCTCCTATCGCCAGCATCTCGGGTCCGGGCATCACCTTCTTCGAGGGACAACGCCTCTACAAGGGCTTCGAGAGCGTCGAGGCACATGCTGTGCCTCATTCTGGTATTTCTCCTCAGTTTCTTTTCCTTTTGTTCATTTCTTCTCGGTTCGCGGTACGCGTCCCATAATTTGAACATGCCGGACGATGACGTGCGCGTGGAATCGTATCGGGTGCCTAAGATCCCGCCCTTCTGGCGGCAGGCCCCGGAAGATTGGTTTTTACGTGTCGAAGCGTCTTTCAGAAACGCGAATATAACCGTCGATAGTACCAAAGTCGACTACCTTATCGCAAGCCTCGATCCAGAGGTTATATCGCATATCCGAGATTTGATTCAGGAGGACCCGCTTCCTGCTAACCTATACAAAGCGCTCAAAGACCGGGTTCTCGCGACATTCGCGGTCTCACCGGAGGCCCGTTTACGGCAGTTACTAAAAGGTCAGGTTCTGGGGGACCGGAGACCCTCGCATTTGCTGAGTCAAATGAACCAGCTCAACGGTGGGCAATGTAGCCCTGCCGTGCTAAAGTCACTTTTTATTGAGTTATTGCCCGAAGCTCACAAGACCATTCTGGTCGCAATGAACGAACCTGACCTGCAAAAACTCGCGGGAATTGCGGACAAACTCGCGGATATCAATACTCCCAGTACCGCAGTCGCCGTAGTCGCGCCTAAAGAATCTAAGGGCACTCGTACTAAAGCTCCTTTGAGCACTGACGAACGGATCAATAAGCTCTCGAAGCAGATCCAGTCTTTGAGCACTTCGGTCGCGAAATTGCGCCGTGACCGTTCTACATCCCGTACGCGTAATAAATCTAAGCGTGGTGATGAAGCAGATAAGTCTGATGATAAGACAGGCTACTGCTACATTCACCGTAAATACGGGAAGAAAGCCACGTCCTGCCGCAAGCCTTGCTCGTGGAAAGATGACGCGGCGGAAAACTAAACCGCTCTCCCCGCGAAGAGACGGTCGGGGATTCGGGGCAGAAACAAAGCCGTCTTCATGTTTTTGATCGGACTACCGGTCAACGGTTTTTGGTTGATACGGGCGCGGAGATATCTATACTTCCAGCGTCCCTGCGCGATAAAAATACGCCTTTCGAATTAAAACTTTTCGCAGCTAATAATACTGTAATCGATACGTTCGGCGAGCGTCTTCTTACTCTAGATCTAGGCTTGCGGCGTCCTATCGTGTGGAATGTTCGCGTAGCGAACGTGCCCTTTGCGATCCTCGGTGCAGACGTGTTGACGCATTATAAGCTTATTGTCAACCTGCACAAGCGTCGTCTGGTCGACAGCGTTACCTCGTTGTCATCGACCGGACAGTTACTGGCTGTACCAGAAATTAAAATATCCTTGGTCAGTCACGATAATAAATTTGCGGACATACTTTCGGGATTCCCTGAGGTTTCCAGGAGCGGTCAGGCGCTTTCGCCTGCCGCATGTGCTGTCGAACACCATATCGCGACTAGCGGTTCTCCCGTCGCGGAACGACCACGCCGGTTACCCCCCGATAAGTTAAAGGCAGCGAAGGCTGAAATTAAAAGGCTGACTGAGTTAGGCATTTGTAGGCCGTCCAGCAGTCCTTGGGCTAGTCCAATCCACCTCGTCCGCAAGGGTAACGGTGACTGGCGGCTTTGCGGCGACTATCGTCGTTTGAATGCCGTCACAATTCCGGATAAGTATCCGATACCGTACCTTCACGATTTTACCTCTAATCTACTAGGTAAATCGGTTTTCTCGTCCCTTGATCTTTTCAAGGCGTACCACCAAATTCCCATGGCAAAGGCCGATATACCGAAGACGGCCGTTATAACGCCGTTCGGTCTTTTCGAATTCGTCTCTATGACATTCGGTCTTCGGAATGCCGCTCAGACCTTTCAGCGGTATATCCATCATGCCCTGCGGGATCTCGATTTTGCATTCGCTTATATTGATGATATTCTTATAGCATCCTCTTCTATGGAGGAGCATAGGAAGCATCTAGCATGGTGTTTCAAAAACTAAAGGAATACGGGTTAGTTATCAACCCTTCCAAATGTGTCTTCGGGGTAGAAGAATTAACCTTCCTCGGGCATCGCGTAAATAAATTCGGTCTGAAACCCTCCCCGGAAAAAGTGGCTGCCATACGGGATCTCCCGAAGCCAAAGACCGTAGCGGAACTACGTCGCTTTTTGGGCGCGTTAAATTTTTATAGGCGCAGCCTTCGACACGCCGCTCGCGTACAAGCCCCCCTACACACATATTTAACCGACTCGCGTAAAAATGATAAACGCGAAATTAACTGGACTCTCGAGGCCGAAACCGCGTTTGACAAGGCCAAAGCCGACCTTGCTAATGCCGCGTTATTAGCACACCCGTCCAACACACACCCGTCCAACACTCGTGTCGTGTCGGATGCTTCGGACTTTTCCATGGGTGGGGCCCTTGAGCAGTATACCTCTGACGGTTGGAGACCATTAGCTTTTTCTCTAGAAAGTTTACACCGGCGCAGAGGAACTATAGCGCATACGACCGCGAATTGACCGCGATTTATGAATCGATCAAGTTTTTTAGACATTTCCTCGAAGGTCGCAACTTTAAGGTCATGACGGACCATAAACCTTTGGTTTACGCTTTTCAGCAACGGTCGGATAAAGCCTCTCCTAGGCAACTACGTCAGCTCTCGTACATAGCGCAGTTCACCACCGCGTTTGAATATCTCGCAGGTTCCGAGAACGTGGTGGCTGACAATCTATCTCGTGTCGAGGCTCTTCGCCTCCCGGTCGAATTTGAATTAATCGACCTCGCCGCTAGGCAAAAAGAGGATGAGGAATTAAAGCATTTGCTAGTTTCAAACTCGTCCTCGCTTAAATTAAAAAAGTTCATTTGGGGTTCTTCCAATTCAGAGCTATACTGCGAATTGTCAGGGGAATCAATCAGGCCCTACATTCCAGCATCTCTTAGAAGACAGGTTTTCGACTTGTTCCATAACCCCGCGCACCCGAACGCTAAAGTAACAGACCGTGTCATCCGACAGCGGTATATATGGCCGAACCTACATCGCGATGTCGCGACTTGGGTGGGTAACTGCACTGACTGTCAGCAGTGCAAAACCTCACGTCACGTCAAACTCGAGCCTGCACAATTTGCCGCTCCCGACGGGCGTTTCGACCACGTCCACATGGACATAGTTGGTCCCTTGCAGCCCAGTAATGGCTTCACTTATTGCCTTACGATTATAGATAGGTTTTCCCGCTGGCCAGAGGCGATTCCATTAATAGATATCACGGCCAGGACAATAGCCCGAGCCTTCTTTGACAATTGGGTCGCTCGTTTCGGTGCACCTAGTATTTTAACGACCGATCAAGGTCAACAATTCGAGGCACAGCTTTTTGCAGCTCTCCTCAAACTCATCGGATGCAGACGCATTCGTACGACAGCTTACCACCCCGCCGCTAACGGCATGATCGAGCGTTGGCACTGCACCTTTAAGGCAGCGATCATGTGCCATAATACGCCGAATTGGGTGGAGGTCCTCCCGGCAGTTTTGCTTGGGTTGCGCACCCATGTGCGTATGGACACTAAAGCCTCCCCGGCCGAATTCCTTTACGGCACGGTTCTACGGATCCCGGGAGAATTTTTCCTCCAGGAGGATTTTACACCGGATCCCCAAATCTTTATAGATGACTTTCGACAGCACATGCGTCAGGTGAAGCCAGTACCGGTGGCACACCACTATAAAAAGCGCGTTTTCCGATTCAAGGAATTGTCTGTCTGTTCGCACGTCTTCCTCCGCAAGGACGCGGTCAAAAAGCCTCTAGAGCGACCGTATTCAGGCCCCTTCAGGGTAATTGAAAGGACGTCGGACAAAGTCTACTCGATCGAGATAAACGGTAAACCTACAACCGTTTCGGTCGAACGTCTTAAGCCTGCTCATTTTGTACCGGACGACGCTCTAGCCCCTGGCAATCCGCCTACGTCCGACGCTACAGATACGCCTCCTGCTTCGTCAAGCGTTCAACCGGGTACCTTGAAAACGTACACGGGCCCGAAAAAAAGGTACAAATTAGGCTAGACAAGAACACCGTACGTTTATTCCCTCGGTAGTAAAACCTCGTTACGGGAAAGTACAGGTGATTATGTATCGCGCGTAAAATTCTTATGTTCCGTTAGCCATTAGTGTTAAGTGCAATTTTCATTCTGGTCGCGGTCGCGTGTTAGTATTTCTTTTGCTTCGGTTTATACCTACGTCCTGCGTATGCGTTAGTCTTTAAGCAGCGATACTGTATTATTCCATGTGCAATTAATTATACACCCTGCGTATGCGTTAGTCTTTAAGCAGCGGTATAACATATAGTATATTTTATCTCGGAGCTTGCAATGTACAGCCTGCGTCTACATAATTGTTCTAAGCAGCAGTACCTTAATATTGTTTAATCCATCTTACATTGTACATCTTGCGTCTACATTTTCGTTCTTAGCATTAGTACCTATGTATAATTCTGTGATACATCCTGCGCTCACTTTAGTTCTAAGCAGCGGTATCATAAGTTCCTGCAATATTTTTTTTGTAATATTTGGCAGCGTCAATTATTTGTGATAGACACCCTGTGTCATACCAAAAATTGTATTTCTTTCTCTCCAGCGTTAGCACTCGGGGGGGAGTGTGTGGCGACTTGCAGTTGCCTAACTATACGACGACACAGTCTATGGTCGTCGGTGGCGCTGTCCGAGCGGGAACAGAATATGTTAGTCGTTACTCGCCTGTGTAACGGTCAAGACTGATCACCTTGACTCGTACCAAAGATTCCTAATAAAGTTTATACATATATCTCCAGTACAGTGAGATCATTCCCGCCTTCGCTATCAGCTATCGGCAAGGAAGTAATTGTGGGCACTTCAGCCGGGCTGTAATATCATTACCGAGCCCCACA
>NW_011965373.1:0-6392 GCF_000949405.1 Vollenhovia emeryi
TTAGCCATGCCTCTCCTTGTTCGGCCGCCATCACGTGACTTTGCGTCTACAACACACGAGCGTTTTCGGCGCCCTTCAAACCCGACACGAACGAACGTTTACCCGTCTCCACTACGAATGCGCAGTCGCGAGATTTTTCGCCGTCCTCGCGCGGTTTCCGTTTATTCCGACACCGACTCGCGATATGTCCCATTTCTTGACACTTGTAGCACTGCAGTTCCTTAGTTTCCTTTTTGTATTTAGGCTTATTCTTCTCGTTGTTTTTCGCTCCTCGCAGACGTCGATTTTTGGCCGTCGCGGCCAACGCTTCCGAGGCGTCTTCGTCATTGTTCAGCCTCGTGTCTTCTCTGATCAATCTTTCTTGTAGATTGTCTAGAGTTTGTCGTGCAGGGTCAACGCTGTCCCACGCCACCTGCAGCGTGCTGAACCTCGTGGTCAGACTTGCGAGGATTTTCGCCATAACTGTGGCGTCCGACACGTCTTCACCGACGTCCTTGAGCTGACTTGCCATATTCATTACTGTGGCCACGTGCTTTACCGCCGTATCGGCTTCGCTCATCCGATACGCGTGAAACTTCTGCAGCAGACCCAGCTTGTTTGATGCCGTCTTCTGCTCGTGAATAAGGCACAGTTTGTCCCACATCTCTTTCGCAGAGATATACGATAGCACACACACCTGTTGAGCTTCGTCGAGGTTGGACAGAATGATGAACTTCGCCGTTGCATCGTCCTTCAGGTTTTTCTTCAGCGCAGCCGCGCGTCCTTCTCCTGCGGGTGGCTCTTCCCTCGTGCCGTCAATGATGTCAAGAACGTCGTTCATTACGAATAGCGCGTTCACCTGAGCTTTCCAGCCCTGGAAGTTCGTACCATCGAAGGGCTTCACGCCCTTCACCGAGATTCCGATAGACATCGCGGACACGATATTCGCACGCTTCCGACACGTGATCACCGGCACTTGAATTCGTACTCGTACTCGCCGCGCACGCTTCCGACGTACGTGATCACTGGCACCCGAACAAAGACCGGCTTTCGTTCCGCGCCGCGTGCGATTTCCCGGATCGTGTTCACACAATTTTCCGCAGTTTAACTGTGAACTGGGCCCATAACCTGTTAGAGCAGGATGGTGTGAACGGACCCGGGAAAGAATAGTTTAACACGTGTCTTTTAGTACGAATTCAATTTATTATAACCGATACCTGAACACGAGTCGATACTTCGCGTGCTTAACTGGTGGACATGTGCCTTAATACTGTACCATCGTACGTTATGCTTAATACTGACTCGCCCGGCATGGTACGACACTCGGTGTCGCTTCGCGGAACGAAAACTGCCGAAGTTACTCGAGTCGCGCTCGACTCGTTATACTGTACAGACAACCGACAAATATGTGTCTGTACACTTGTAACAGAAATGCGCTGAACTAAACTCTTAGTAATAAACCAACCTATTCTTAACAAGTTGTACCTTGGAAATCAATTACTTTTTCTTATCTACGTATACATCTATACCCAGGTGGCCAGCTGACGTAACTTGTCGTCATTTTGATGTCTAAATGACATTTCTGACGATATTTCGACGTCAAAATGACATTTCTGACGGCATTTCGACGTCAAAATGACAACAAATGACGTCAGCTGGCTACCTGGGTACACAGTAATTTAAATATAATAAAACTACAGATAAAAAACTGAATATTCTATACGAAACTTGTATATGTCAAATAGAGCAACGTACGCAACTTATAACCTGCTTGTAGATTTTTTACCGCGAATGCAATCTCCGCCTCGTCGCAACCATTCTTGAAATATTACTTCGAGTCCTCTCAAGGTCGAGTTTGGAAATTTGCCCAATACAGTCTCTGAAACAATAATAATACATTGTATAATAATGTTATATTTTTTAAGCTATTACGAAAATACAGTCAAACGTACGATAAGGTTCAATCATAGACTTATCTAACAGATCAATCTTCGCTGTAAGAGACAAATAATATAACATGTATGGTGCAAACATATGTAGTGTATCTATTTCTTTTTTCTGCTTAGTAGGGAGCAGATATGCTCGTAGGAGAGCTTATGACTCACCACCAAATGACAGAAGAAATAAATGACAGCTAGCAGCATGTCTGTACCGTACATGTTCCATCACTGTCTCTTATAGCAAGGTGTATCATATAAGTCTATAGATCCAACCCACGATGTAGTGGGTTCAGAAGAGACCTATAATACGGTCTGGTGCTGGAAAAACAGTTCCCCCACTATTCGTCTAGCCTGTATTTAGGGTCAATTTCATCAACCACAGTTAGATTTAACCGACGGTTAAAGTTGGCAAAGTAGCCAATGAGTAAGAAATAAATATACATATGAGAAAATAATCTTGTTTATTAGCTCTGTCTGCAAACTTTAACCATCGGTTAAATCTAATCGTAGTTGGCCCTTAGACAGTGTTTCTGAATCTGCTCATTTACTGATTCAACTCTTCTATGGCTGCGTTCCGATATGACTGAAAATCTACTGAAAATCGACATTTATAGGAGGGTAGCCAGATCTTATATTTGTAACGAACGTTGCTTGCTCCTCCCGGTTTGCGGACAGGACTCCGGCAGGAATTATTTATTACTCGAATAAATAGGTACTCAATCGGACACGCGGTTCCGATTGACGGTTGGAGGAGCTAGCGTTCTCGCGGTCGGTATTTGACGTGCTGTGTGTCGGTTCGAGCGAATCCTCCGTTCCTCCTGTTGCCGAATATGCTCAGCTCCAGGGCCGTCGGGAGGAAAGGAGGCAAAGTAGATCTTAATTCGCAAATAGAGTCAATCGCTTGGAAGGGATCGAAAATAAGTCGTACAGGTTTTTTCGGTATAACAATAAGCACAAGGTTTATTCAAAGGATATCTACAATGGAATCGAGGTAGTTACAATAGGTTCGCCCTATATGTAAATACAAAGGAAAAGAAATAAGGATTAGTGAGTACAACGAGTCCGCCCTGTAGATAAATATAAAAGAAAGGAATATGATTAGACGGATTAGAATACGGTACAGGAGTACGCGGCCGGATCGGAGTACGGAATACAGAATGACACGGCTGGTCGGATTATATTTATGTACAGAGATACACAATCGGATCGGAATATAATGACGTACGGACGATACGCGATCGGATCGGAATACAGGATAGAAAAAATATGCGGTCGTTCGGATTAATTGGCAGTGAGTAAAATAAAAGAGAACGCCGCTGGATTTAAAGAATACAGGAGAGTAATGTAACCCGAATATGCGGAAATTAACATGTGGTACGGAGAATACGTAGCCGGATCGGGATGTACTTATCGGGATTATCACGCTGGAACAATCGGCGAGGACGTTACCTACAGGATTCTTACGGGTTCTGTAAGGAAGAAAACGACGGGATTATTTCTACGGATCTTACAGCTAGATTTTAATTACAGAATAATAGTGTTTCTCCCTCCCGAATATTCCCCCCTGAGTTTTACACCGGTCGGAGGTCAGGAAAAGAAGGATAGGTTCAGGTCAGGGACACGCCCGAGCAGCGCCTCGTTATGCGTGTTTTCTCAGTAGCATATGTACATCGGGCAGCACCCCGTTCTTGTACACTACTGCGGAGGGGGCCGGGGCACACGACGGAGCAGCGCCTCCACCTGTCGTGTACTCCGGAATGGTATATCGCCGGACGGCAGTACCCGTGATACCGGCGTATACCGTAGCGGAAGTACCCGCTGCCGGGTGTCGTCGCTCGGTGCTCCGAGGTAAGACTGGATGATCGCGCTCGCTCCGGAGGGGCTTTTATACCCCTGGAGCCTGGGCGCGCGGGTAGAAACGCGGGGCAGGGGCGGCGTTGCCACCTCCTCGTCGCTATGGTAACTGCGGCTCTATCGCCTTCTCTCTCGCGCGCGGTATGCGTGGTATGCGAGGTATGCGGTTACTTCCGGCCGCGCCTCCCCGGCTACCCCCGTTACATATTTAAGATCGTTTAAAGATCATATTTAGGTACTCTGTAGTCAATGAAATGATTCATATAACATCTTAAGATAAACTTAAGGCAGTCTTAAATATGAGACCTGGCTAATAATACCGGCCATAGTGTTTATGAAACTATGTATTTTTAGTACTGACAGTAAATATCGAAACTCAGTCTATCTGTATGTACTAAGTACCACAGTACTTAGTACTGTGGTAAGGGCGATATTATAGGACGAAATCAGTTGTTTCTAGTACTGTCAATATTTCAGGCTACAATCGGAACATCCTTAGCATAATGCACATTAGAAAACTTTTGTGATCGCAGGAGGCGATAAAAGTGGGATTAGCTTATTGCTTTTCCTTCTTGGACCCCATCGTGAGTTGGAAATATATGGATAGATTAATTCAGAAATTATGTATAAAGGATAAACTGCATATTAATAATTGTACCCATTATAATTTTTGATGTGAGACTGGTTTTAACACCTACGCGACCTTTCTGACCTGACCAACACAGTGATTTTCTCAAATCAATGGAGAAAGTATATTGAAGCACATTTTTTAAATGTTTTATGGCTGATTCTCCACCAAGCCGAAGTACCATTGTTTCCTACAATTAGAGCAAAAACCATGCAAATGAGTATAAAGTAGTTGTAGAAGTTATCCCTGCTTAAAATAATAAATAAAATATTGTCACATTACATTCAAGATATTAAGAGCCTTATTAATTTACATAGAAATTGAATATAATATAATATTTGATAATAAAATTGAATATAATATAGCATGATCTAATGATATGCTATTATTTTACACAGGGTATGCATTAAGGCACCTGGTCCCGGTTGCAGATGTCCTTTTCTAATGACATCAGAAGCAAGAGATGACACGCTGAGAATTATTGCGTGCTATTTTGAAATAAAATAAAAAGATATTTGGATGAAAAAATATTTTCGATCGCTTTAGCACACTTATAAAATATTCCAAAAACTTTTCTTTTCCTTCGACAGTTAATAAACAGCCGTAAAATAAAGTCTTTATTGTTTATAGTATGCCTATATGTTATGAAGAATCATGCTTGCACAAAACCTGCATGACCAGGCTTTGTATTATATTCATTTTAAGACTGTTTATTAACTATCCAACGAAATGGATAGTTTGTGGAATATTTTATATGTGCTAAAGCGATCTAAAATATTTTTCATTCAAATATCTTTTCATTAAAAATTGACATGCAAGAATTATCAACATGTCATCTCTTACTTCTGACGTCATTAGAAAAGAACATCTGCAGTTGGAACTAAGAGCCTTAATAAGTAAAAAATAATGTTAAAAAGCAAGCATATTCCAAACAAAAGAACAATGACAATAAAAAGCAAACAAAAAAGATTCTAAGGAATTATTATAACAAGACGTCATACAACTTCAAGGGAGGTGTTTATTTCAAGCACCCGATGGTATTTCTCCCAAAAAATTACAAACGTATGAAATAAAATTTTATTATACTTACAAAGCTATGTTGTAGCTCAATATCTCCTTTTAATTTATTTTTAAAATTCGTGAATTGTACCAATGCCTGTAACGGCAATTCTGACACATGTTCAATTTTTTTGCCTGCTGCATCTTTTGCGTTGGCTGATACTTGATCTTGCAGCAGTAAGTCCCAGTCTACAATAGAGATTTAAGCCCTAAGCCTTAAGAAATTGACTAATCACAGTCGCGCATTCTTCTCATACTTGACCGTGATTGGCCAATTTCTTAAAGCTTAGGGCTTAAATCATCTATTGTAGACTGGGACTAAAGCGATTCCATGAAGTTTGCGTAATACTTTTTTCCATTGTAATGCATTTTCTTGCCGGCATGCAGCTATAAATGATAAAAATACAATTATTTTACATTAGAAAGAGGCATATAAGATTTCACAGGCCTGTCTAGAAGTTGGAAAAGTTTTACGGACAAAAATAAAGCTAAAAATACCTTAATTTTTGTTCGCTCTAAAAAGACCTGTTAGAAAAACTGTATTTGTCTTAATTATTAGGATCGTTTGCATTCTTTTATAAGCCATGAGATGTAATCAATGGAATGAATATGAAAATCGAAGAATAAATATTATGTTATGTTGGAAAAAATACTGTGGGTGAAGTAATGTTAAGACGAAAATGTTAAATAAACTTTTTAATCAGGTGAGTATTTTAATTACAATTCATTGATGATAGACGAGTGAACTTTAGTATTTGCAGTTAGCCTTACATTATTGAAGTCAGCTGGAGGGCTATCTATCATCTGAGGGTCTGTTTAGTTTATTGTATTATAATAATTACTCATCTAATTGAAAAATATATTTAACATTTATATCTTTAAATTAATTCACTTACACATAGTATTTTCTCCTACAGGAGTTATGTTCCACC
>NW_011965374.1:0-6396 GCF_000949405.1 Vollenhovia emeryi
CCCCCCCCTCCTTTCGGAGAGCGAAATTTCCGGCTTTTCGCTCTTCGAAATTCTTAATGCTAATTCTTACTTACGATTACAATTGGCGCTTCAACCAGTGCCTCACATCGCCGGTCGCCGGGTCGAGGCGGAGGGCATATTTAATTTTCCCAATCCGGGTGCGCCAGCGTTTGCTGCCGATGGGCACCCGGATCAGGCACCCGTCTACTACGACGTCTCGCTCCTCCCGCGGCGTCGTCGGCCTTACACAAAATGGGTCGCGGGGCATCCGCGGCACTAACTTCGCCCGCTCCGGTTGGGCGCCTTCGCCGGTCGGCGCGGGCCCGGGGGTGGCGGCGGCCGGTCGGACGGCCACAACTTCCGCCGGTTTCGGGGCAGCGGCCCCCGCTGCGGAGACGGCACTTCCTGCGGTCGTTGATGGTCGCAGGAGCCGAAAAGTATGTCGAGGGTATACCTCGATGAGCCGGATGGTAGGCTCGGCGGTCGGAGCGGAGGCAGGAGCGGCGGCGGTCGGTGGCCCATCCTCTTCCTCAGAGAGGTTGACCACCGGTATGTCCTCCGGTCGTCGGCGTCGTCCGGCGAGCCCGCGGCGGATCCTCTCCGAGTTGTTTCGGGTGCGTCGGGCGATCACTTTTCTCCAAAACTTTTCCGCCCGGTTCTCCGCAGGTTTGGAGCCCGGTGGTTGGCCCGGCGTTACCCCAATTAGGGGTGGTCTGGCGGGCGGCGTTACCATCCGCGGGGGGAACGTCGGTTTCCGTACGGTTGGATCCGTCATCTTGCTAAGCTCGGCGGCAAACTAAATTTTCCGCGTTCCGCTCGCGAGCTTTTATAGGGAGCGCGCGTGGGTGGAGGGGAGAGGCAGTGTGGCCAATGGTGAAAAACCGAATTTCGGAAGTACGGGTTCCGGAAGTAATCCGGAAGCGGTTCTCGGAAGTAGTCTAAGCGAAATACAAGCCCGGCAGTAGTTCAAACGAAATACCGGCCCGTCAGTGACTTGTCGCTTTCAGGTCGCGTACAGGGTTTGTCCGGAAAGTAATGAGCCTCATTTTTTTGTGACGCGACTATACAACGCGGAGCGGTGCGACCGGTTAGGAAGGTTAGGGGCAACCTTTAGCTATCCAGAGATGCCACGGTTAGTCGCCTCCGAGCTCTTGGAGGGTTAGGACGTGCTTCCACGTGAACCTCTGTGCAGTGACCTCGTCGTAGTTACGATGGAAAAATATGTAGAACAACGTTATGCGGTGAAGTTAAACTCAACAAAACGCCGAAGGAAACATGGGACATGCTTAAAGAAGCCTTCGGGGATGCTTGCATGTCCTATTCGCAGGCAAAGAAGTGGCACAAGTCGTTCAAGGAAGGTCGGGAAGAGGTCACCGACGAACCCCGTTCTGGACGCCCACCAACATCGCGAACGGACGAACACCTCACCCGTGTGGGCGAATTGCTCAACACAGACCGACGAATGAGTGTTCGTACAGGTACGAACTCATTCGTCGGTCTGTGTTGAGCAATTCGCGCACACGGGTGAGGTGTTCGTCCGTTCGCGATGTTGGTGGGCGTCCAGAACGGGGTTCGTCGGTGACCTCTTCCCGACCTTCCTTGAACGACTTGTGCCACTTCTTTAAGCATGTCCCATGTTTCCTTCGGCGTTTTGTTGAGTTTAACACAAAACTTCACCGCATAACGTTGTTCTACATATTTTTCCATAACTACGACGAGGTCACTGCACAGAGGTTCACGTGGAAGCACGTCCTAACCCTCCAAGAGCTCGGAGGCGACTAACCGTGGCATCTCTGGATAGCTAAAGGTTGCCCCCAACCTTCCTAACCGGTCGCACCGCTCCGCGTTGTATAGTCTCGTCACAAAAAAATGAGGCTCATTACTTTCCGGACAAACCCTGTATGTGTACGCGCAGTACGGCATTCTTGCCGTCGGTGGTTTTCAGATCGAAAATAACAGGCGATCGCACCCGGTGAACAAGGAAAGGGCCCTCGTATTTAGCCGCGAGTTTTGCGTTGAAAGCATCCGCTTTACTTGATAATTCGTGCGTGCGCTTCCAAACTTCTTTCCCGACTCGGGGCCTCCAATCGCGGCGCCGGAGATTATAGTGGTGCTGTTGCCGCTGAAAACTCTGCGCCAATTTTACTTTCGCGAGTTCCAACGCTTCCCGGATCTGTTTTATTCGCGTGTCGGAATCTTCCTGTTCTGTATTTACAGACGTTTGGCCTACACTCCCGGACGGTCGCAACTCTCGGCCGAAATTTAAGTAAGCTGGCGTGTACCCCGTCGATTCGCAGTGCGCGGTGTTATACGCATAGGCAATCTCCGGGATGAATCTATCCATTTTTTCTGCGACTTTTCGATAGTTTGCGCAATCATGGTTTTTATGACTTTGTTTGCCCTCTCGACCGGATTACACTGCGGTGTGTACGGTGGCGTCAAACGGTGGGTTATCTGGTATTTATTTAGTAGATTTTCGACGTCAGTGGAGATGAATTGTCGGCCGTTATCGGTGATTAGAGTTCGCGGACAACCATGTCGCAACAGGATTTTCTCTCGGAGGGCCTTCGCTACCGCGGTTCCCGTGGCTTTCCTCATCGGTTGTAATTCAATCCATTTCGTCAGTTTGTCTTGCAAGACCAGAAGCCATGTATTGAGATTTTCTGATCTTGGAATCGGTCCAACTAGATCGGCGGCTACTATCTCCCACGGTTCTTTCACCTCGAGCGCGTGTAACTTCCCGGGCGGTTTTCGTTGTTCGTTTTTAAACTTCTGACAGTTTTCGCAATTATGCACGTACCGTGCTGCCTCTCGGAACATCCCAGGCCAATAATAAGTTTTCGCCAGGCGAACGATGGTCTTCGCGATGCCCAAGTGCCCTGCCGGTGGATCGTCGTGGTTTTCACGTAAAATTCTGGTCTTCTGGTCACCGGGAATGCAGATCTTCCACTGTTGCGCTTCGGGAGTCTCGTTGTAGTCGAGCGTATGTAGGATATGCCGGTGGAGCTGGCCATTTTCGATGCGGTAATCTGGATTTAACTCGGGATGCTCTTCTACTTCTCGGTACTTCCGGCTGTACCAATCGGATGACGGAACTCCCGCCGCACAAACTTCGAGCGGTTGTCTGGAAAGCGTATCGGCGAGTAGGTTATCGGAGCCTCTTCGGTACTGGATCTCAAAATCGTATTGCCCCAGTTCGAGTGCCCAACGAGCCAGTCGTCCGGTAGGGCTCTCGATGGAATTTAGCCACTTTAGGGAGTGATGGTCGGTCAGGACGATGAAGTGATACCCCTCCAGATAGTCACGGAATTTCCAGATGCCCCACTTGATTGCAAGGCATTCTAGTTCGGTTGCCGAGTAATTTTTCTCGGCACTGGTGAGTGTTCGGCTGGCATATCCGATCACCCTTTCGGATCCGTGTATCTGTTGGGTAAGTGCGGCGCCTAGCCCTTCTTGGCTGGCATCGGTCTGGAGAACGAATGTCTGGCTCCAATCTGGACAGGATAATATTGGAGCATTCGTTAATAACTTTTTCACTTCATCAAACGCTTGTTGCGTTTCCGACCACTCCCATTTCGCTCGCTTGCGCAGGAGACGGTGTAACGGGGCAGCGACACTGGATACGTCTTACAGGAAACGTCGGTACCAAGAGATGAGTCCCATGAAACGCTGAATCTCTTTGGCGTTTCTGGGCGGCGCGAGTTTTCCTACGGCGGCGGTCTTGTCTGGATCGGCGTGCAGACCATTCTGATCGACGATGTGTCCGAGGTACTTTAATTTGACTCGGGCGAACTGGCACTTTTCCGGATTTGGTTTCAATTTGGCGTTTCTTAGTCGCTCAAACACAACTCTCAAGGTTTCTAGGTGCTCGTCAAACGTCTTCGAAATGATGACGATGTCATCCAGGTAGGCGAAGGCGTTCGGGAGCAGCTCCGGTGTGATTACTTGATCGAGTAACCTCTGGAACGTAGCAGGCGCAGAATGTAAGCCAAAAGGCATTACATTGAATTCAAATAAGCCCTTCCCCGCGACGGTGAAAGCGGTCAAAGGCTTACTTTCTGGCGTCAGGGGCACTTGCCAGTACACGTTCTTTAAATCGATGGTCGACAAGTATTTTGCCCCTCTGAGCTTATCCAATGTCGCGTTGATTTGCGGCAATGGATAAGCGTCTTTGCGGGTGACTTTATTTAATTTCCAGTAATCGATGCACAGACGCGGTTTGCCGTCCTTTTTCCGGACTACAACGATCGGAGAACTCCAGGGACTGGTTGATGGTTTAATTACTCCTTCGTTGAGCATTTTCTCGATCTCCTCCTCGATGATGCTTTGCATCGCCGGGTTTCTTGGCCTATACCGTTGTTTGATAGGCGACGGATCTTCCAGCCTTATCTCGTGCTGGATGAGAGGAGTGTTCCCCTTGATACCCCTGAAACTCTCCATCTCGGTTTTTAGGAAGGCATCGAGTCTGGTCTTCTCGGCTTTTCTCAGGTGCGTGAGTCCTCCTGGATTTTCCACGGAGCTGATATCCGTTCTGGTTCCTGCGTCATGGATCCCTTGACCGGTGAAGGTGATCTTGATCCCTAATTTGTTCAGGGCATCCATGCCCAGCAGGATATCGTGAGTCAGGTTTTCCATCACTAGGAGTGTCTGTTCCGTGGAAATGCCCTTTATGTCGAAATTTCCGGTTAATTTATTATGCAGAGCGCTCTCGGTACCGTCGGCCAGAACTGCGATGCGGTTTTCTCTTTTCTGGCGCCATCCGGCTTGGCGGCAGATTCTAGCCGTCTCCTCGCTACAGTATGAGTTTACCGAGCCGGTGTCAATGAGCGCGGTGCATTTATACGTGCCGATCTTTACGGTCACGAACGGTCGGTTCTCCGCGGACGTTCTTAGTTTTGTACGGGCCGGTCTCGACTTCCTGAGTCGCCGGCCCCTCGGTCGTTTCCCGGCTTTTGGCACTGGCACTCCTTAGTTAACTTCCCGTCGGTGCCACAGTAGGAACAAAATTTCTTCGCCGGGTTCTTGCATCGGAAGCGGTTGTGACCCCTTTGCTTACACCTCCAGCAGCAGGTTTTACGGTCATACGCGGCGGCTATCGATGTTCGCGGCTGGGGTGCGATTTTCCTGGCCTCTGGCTTGCCTCTGGACTTTTCGTTCTCAAGCTGCCTCTTGATTTCCTCCAACTCTTCGACCTTTTGGATTAGTTCGGTCACGGTTTGCACGGTTGCCCTGGGGATGTACAGTCGGTATTCGGCTCGTGAGTTGTAGTAAATCATGTCGAGCTGCTGGTCAGGGGTATAGTCCCCTCGGCGGCGCATAAGAGTCATGATGGCGGTCGTAAATGCTCGAATTTTCTCGCTAGCGCCTTGTTTTCGGTCGTTTATTTGTTGATCTAATTGGCGTAATTCGCCTGGAGACAAATAGTAGCTTCTTAAGCCGGCTTTCAAATTTTTCAGAGTAGTGCATTCCGACTGGAAGTTGCGGAATCACAATTGCGCCTCGCCTCGAAGTAATTCCGGGAAGTCTTTCAGTAATTGCTCGTCCGTTAGAGTGTAGGCCCGTTGTAATTCTTCGATTCGTTCCAGGAACGTGTACAGGTCTCGCCCATCGAAGTGACAGTTCCATTTCCTCATCTGGTCGAGGATCTTCGTCTCGTCTATTCTAGTTTGATCCCTCGTTGGCGTGGAATGTCGCATTTGTCTTAGCTGGTCCAGCTCGACTTGCAGCCTTTGCGCTTGTCTAAGCTGGTCCAACTCGGCTTGCATCCTTTCCATATCCCGGGTTCGGTCGGCTTCCTCGTTATACCCAGGAGCGTCTACGGGTTTCTCCTGGTACTCCTCCGGGTGCGATCGTATGTATGCCACCAATCTCTGGCGTAAGGTGGCCAAATGCCCCTCGGAATCGATTCCTTTCTCAATCAATTCGAGCTGTACCATGTCCTCAGATAGGGCGTATACCCAGGACACTCGCGGAGTGGTCGCCATTATGTCTATCGGGGGAGGGACTTCTAATCGTGCTTGCTAAACGGTATTCGTACGCGGGGTTACGGATTCTGTTCAACGGTACTGGACTTATCTTTCCTCCAAGCGATCTGTTTTTTACTCCTCACTTTATAGAAGCTCTAATAATTTTTCCCACACAGCAAGTCCCTGTTCGGGCGCCATGTAACGAACGAAACGGTCTAGCTCCTCCCGGTTCCGGACAGGATTCCGGCAGGAATTATTTATTACTCGAATAATAAATAATGTACTCAATCGGACACGCGGTTCCGATTGACGGTTGGAGGAGCTAGCGTTCTCGCGGTCGGTATTTGACGTGCTGTGTGTCGGTTCGAGTGAATGGATCCTCCGTTCCTCCTGTTGCCGAATATGCTCAGCTCCAGGGCCGTCCCGACGA
>NW_011965375.1:0-6410 GCF_000949405.1 Vollenhovia emeryi
GACGGAGAATGACCCATATATATATATATATATATATATATATATATATATATATATACGTATATAATATATTTAATGTATAATTTCATCAATATCAATAAGTCCGCAGAATGATACACAAAACGTGGTAACAGCCGCGGAACAAAGTAATGTAAAATATTAAGTACGGAATTTTCCATTACGTAGGCGGGTCAACGAATTCTCAACGTTTTTTTGTTGTTTTTCACTCGGCGCGGTGACGTACGATGTTTTTGCGTGCTATCGTGTACGTGAAGGTCGCCCTGCTATCATTTGCTCGCCGAACGTCGAGCCGGCAAGCAGTGGCGAGAGTCGCTCCGTGCGTAGTATTACTTTTACATTATCGGTTTCCAAGACTTGATCGCGATGAATGGAAGGATAACACGCTATTGATTTGTACACCTTTATTAGTAACAAGTAACGTTCCTCGATTAATTATCAAGTTTCTACAACTTGTAATGAGAAACGAATTGCGTGTTGAGGCGACGGCTCTTTATTAACGTATACATAGATATTTCACACGACTAACTCATCTAAATTATGAATGTAAACCGTTGTACTTTGTCGCGGTTACATCTCAACTCGAATGGGCAGGAAGTAAAGAAAGTCGCTTATCGCACGTCGTTACGTTATGTAAACGTAATCGGAAAATTATCTCGATTAAATGTTGCAATTAATAACTATTTATCGCTGGAAACTTTGCTCACACAATTCATTTCGAGGATTAGATTGAAGGACTAAGATTGTAAAATATCGTTTCGTTGCGGACTAATAACTATTTCTTTACCGTGGATTATGCTTCCGATGCTCGCGTTGCTTTTTATATCATCAATTCAATAGTGATTTATCCATTTCCTATTCTTCCGAATCAAAAATGCAAATTTTTGGTAATATTTCGTGCGTTTCGCGGTATCTCACATCGCGTACGGGAGTGCTCGAAATTTCGCGCGATCGATTATTTTCACGAGTAAGTGTTGTGCGAGTGCAACAAGGAAATCTGAGAGGAGGAGCAAATACGCGCATTCGGATGCTAGTAAAAGCAAGAATGAGGAGATTGAGTGCAAGGAGTGCAAACAACACGAACAAATTAATTGTACGTGTAATTATAAGTGCAAGCTTCATTATATTTGCATATATGTATACGTATACGAACGTGCGTGTATATATCACGAGACACGGTAGTGTTTCGCGCTAAGTTTGTACAGCTAGGACCGCGCGTGCGAGACGGACCGTGTTACGTTCGCTCACTTGCGGATGTCGTCGACGATACGAGCATGTATGACAACAACTTATTGGACAGTGTCGTTCCACTCGTGCTTTTATCTGCCCCTATTTACTCCTCCCCCCTTCCTCGCATCAAAATTAAGGTCGAGATTATTTAAACAAAAATACGTTTACTCGTATATTTAGTAAGTACATCCATTTATGAGTAGAAGAGTGTTTTACAAAATCAATTATTATGTATCTATAATATATGCTTTATTTCATTTTAAGTCACAATTGCATCAAAATATGAACAAAATATTTTCTTAATACCAATTAACGGTACGTCATAAACAATATGTAATGACAATAAACTAAAAACAATCACAAATTGTGATATACAATAAACTGTCTATAGACAGTACACACACTAGATATTTTCAATATATTCCAATAGAACAATACATCTTTCATCGTCCAGTATTAAAAAAGATTCTTAATGAATAATATATCTAATTATTTAATAATAATTCATTAATATGAATAGTAAAATAACAAATGTTAACAAAACTAAAAAAAGAAAGAAATTATCATATGTAATTTTAAAAGGATCGTATACAATCCTTTCATGTATATACAGACTTGTTCTGGTAAAGAAATACAAGCATGTTAACATTTTCAGGAGACAAACAATTTCGTTTTGGGGTAACAATATTCCCAGCTGTAGAAAAAGTACGCTCCGCACTCGCCGATGTCGCAGGAATACTTAAATATTTTCTAGCTAAAATGGCCAATGCTGGAAATTTATCAGCTCGTGTTTTCCACCACTCTAAATAATCTAAATCAACTCGCAGTTGTGGCTCTAAAAGATAAGCTTGAAATTGAGATTCCACATCATTAATACAATGCATTGGCTGATAAAATAAAAACTCTAAAGCAGTTTTGTGTTCAGTTTTTTCTAGGTCATCTTGTGCATTAAATGTTGTGTTTATTGGTACTGTATCCAAAAGTCTGCGGACATGTTCTTTTACCTTTTGCCTTGTCTCAACTAATTCGTTTTCTAAATTCTTGGATCGAGGATCCAAGAATGAGGCAGTAAGGCGTGCGCTTACGTTGGAGAAATTTTCCCATTCGGTGAGCTTAAAGCGCTTCTGCAATTCTGTGGAGACGAATTGTTTAAATGTAGCTGTTAGATCCGAATCTTGAAAAACCAATTGCATATGATGGTGGACTAGCTTCCAAATTAATGGACGCACTATAGACGCAGGAGATTAGTTGTCTCCACAAAAAACCGTTGTGGCCATTTGCAATGGTCTCAACAGATTTGCTAATTCTTCCATCTTCGTCCATTGTTCCTCCGTTATTTCAAGTTTTTTAGCTATAGAAAAAGTAGTCACATTTCTATCAGCTAAAATATTTGATATGGGCAAACGGTTTGCAATAAGTCTTTCCAACATCTCAAATGTGGAATTCCATCTTGTTTTGACACTCTGAATTAATTTTAATGGCTTTATATTTAGTTGTGCTTGCTTTGATTGCAAAGCTGTGGTAGCTACAGTTGAATGGCGAAAATGTCCTACTACTTTTCCAGCCTTCTGACAAATCTCTTGTATTTCTGGATATGCTAAAGCTTCATTTACGACAAGCTGCAGAGTATGAGCTGCACAAGTAAGACCGTCTTGCTCTTGAATTTCTATCATATCACGCACTGCATTCACAACATTAGTCGCATTGTCAGTCACTACCGCTGATACTTTTCCAAAAATTTCCCATTTGGTAAAAATTTTGCCCATAGCATCAGAAAGGTTAGTTACTGTGTGGCGCTCTATCATCAGCTGAGTCGAAAGGGTATACGATTTGGGTTTCCACTTATCATTTATTAAATGTACTGTCATGGTAAGGTATGAATGTTGTGCTAATGATGTCCAGCAGTCAGAAGTGCACGCCAGAGTGGATACAGCTCTCAATTCTTCACGAATTTTGTCCTTAACTTCAGTATACAAATTGTCTAATCTTTTTTTTAAAGTATTTTCTTTGCAAATTTTATAATTTGGCTCAATAACAGACAAAATTAATAAAACCATGACATGAGACGAATGATAGAGGAAGTTGAGTCGTAGCAATCATCTTCGTTAAACTTTGATCAATGATTTCTGACCTTTCGTCACTGCATGAACGTCCGTTGTTGTAAATGCTCGTAGGACGTCGATGACGCTTCCTACGATTTTGTGTTGAAAATTCTTTATTTGACAATATGGGTGAACATGGAGTGGCCGAAGATGATGATAGTGTTGAGGAATTAGATACTAATAGATTCTCCTCTGATTGTCTGTCTTTATCTGAATTATCCAGATTTTCCTCATCCACATCTTCATCGTGAGATAGTCTAAAAATGAGACCATTTGAAAAAATTATAGCGAGGTTTAACGCCGTGACACGTAGACAAGTGCGCTTTTAAAAAAGAACACGGTAGTGTTTTACATTTAATATACGAGCAAGTGACTCACAAGCGGCAAGACCGACCGTACACAGAAAAAACAGTTTTGCATAAATATATAAAAAATTTATGCAAAATACAAATCTGAAAATAATTTTATTGAATCAATAAAATTATTTTTTAATTTATTTTACTAGTTTGTCAAAACACACATTAAAGCATTTTGATATTTTAACAAACTAGTAAGATATAAATCAACAAATAACTTTGATGATTGAACTAAATTACACAGCCCCACAAAAAAAATTTTTTTTTGTCCGGCGGACCAGACTAGTCAATTTCTACGTATTTTGGGTCGCTGAATCCGAATCCGAGGTCAGAATTCTAAAGTTGGCTCGTTTTTTTCTTCCTAACCTCAAAAAACATACTTTTTTGGTACATTTTATGCCATAATAAAAAAACGTGAGCTAGTTTTTAAATTCTGACCGTGAATTCCGAGTTAGAAAGTTACGTTACATAATACTTGACTAGATTTATCAAATTTAAAATGGTGGATCCAATATGGCGTTGTTTATAAAATTGGTCCGATTCGCTTGAAACTTGGTACTCGGGGGTTTTTAGGGTCGCTGACGAATCTGAAGTTAAATCCATGGGCGTATCTACGTTTGGGGGGGTGCTACCCACCCTCCCCTAGAAATAGAAATTTATTCTACCAACAATTTCTGTGAATGTCACAGGAAATTTTTTTCCATGTAAGGTTGTGTTGCTACATATATAAGGTAGAAAATAGAAAAAGTATAATAAAATATAAATAAACATAGTACAAAAATGTAATAAAAATTCAATATGAATAGATAAAATATAAAAAAATACGACTGCGACTGAGAAATTACTCCTTTTTTTATGGTATCGTACTTTCTTACATTCAAAAGATCTTCGCAATGACTGTCTTTTAGGTTTCTTTTTTTCGACAAGAATGTCTCGTTTGAAGTTCCAGCAGAAATCAGTCATCATATTCACATCCCACCTTTCTTGATATCGATGCTCTATTGATTTGATGTCCTGATGAAATCTGAAACTGCATTTTTGGATTCTCATATAAACTACTTCCCAGTATATTTAGATGATTTTAGCGAGAAACAGGGAGAAAGATTCCATCAGGACATCAAATCAATAGAGCATCGATATCAAGGAAGGTGGGATGTGAATATGATGGCTGATTTCTGTTGGAACCTCACACGAGACATTCTTGTCGAAAAGAAGAAACCTAAAAGACAGTCATTTTGCGAAGATCTTTTGAATGTAAGAGAGAACGATACCATAAAAAGAAGGAGTAATTTCTCAGTCGCAGTCATATCTTTTTATATTTTATCTATTCATATTGAATTTTTATTACATTTTTTGTACTATGTTCATTTATATTTTATTATATGTACTTTTCTGTTTTCTACCTTATATATGTAGCAACACAACCTTACATGGAAAAAAATTTCCTGTGACATTCAAAGAAATTGTTGGTAGAATAAATTTCTATTTCTAGGGGAGGGTGGGTAGCTGCACCCCTCAAACGTAGGTACGCCCATGGATTTAACTTCAGATTCGTAATCAGCGACACTAAAAACCCCCGAGTACCAAGTTTCAAGCGAATCGGACCAATTTTATAAACATCGCCATATTGGATCCACCATTTTAAATTTGATAAATCAAGTATTATGTAACGTAACTTTCTAAATCTGAATTCACGGTCAGAATTTAAAAACTAGCTAACGTTTTTTTATTATGGCATAAAATGTACCAAAAAAGTATGTTTTTTGAGGTTAGGAAGAAAAAACGAGCCAACTTTAGAATTCTGACCTCGGATTCGGATTCAGCGACCCAAAATACGTAGGACTTGACTAGTCTAGTCCGCCGGACAAAAAAAAATTTTTTTTGTGGGGCTGTTATTTTCAATATCTAGCACAAATTTTTTATTTTAGCAAAACTGTTCATTTCATGTATATTTACACAAACAGCTAACATTTATATTATTTATTATTTATTTAATAATTACTTTTATATATATTAACTTGGGATGAGGGAACGTGGAGGGGAGGGAGGATAACAGGATGTAAGGGTCGCTAATGGCCAGGTCGGGAGAGGAATGGAATATGTCTATGTAAAGGGTTTGGCTGTCCCTACAAAACAGCTAATATGTAATGTGATATTAAGTTGTAAATCGAAGATGAGATGTACAGGGTTTGGGTACGTTCCCTACACACAAAAACGCCTTCAAACCCCAAGGGGACGAATAAACTATATCTATGTATATTGACTTACTTTATTTTCTTGAATTGAGGATGTAAGCCATAGATCTTTTGCAAATGATTACCAATTGCGCCAGTTGAGCCACCGTTACAACTAAATTCGTTATTTACGTCATCACTACATATATTGCAATATGCTTTACCTTCCTTTCTTGTAGCATATTGCCATACCCAACTCCTTCCCATAATGCGTTTAACGTTGATGTCAAAGTATACGTGTTTTCGTTTAAACGTATAGCCCTAGTTAACACTGACTGAGAAATACAAAAACAGAATAAACAAAAGGTAAAAAACGAGCATTAAAATCAGGTGACAACATAAAAATGATTTGGCTTTCAGGCTTTCGCGGCTGTTGTCTTCTTTAGTCTTCATGGCTTCCGGATGGTTGCCGCGTCCGTTTGCAGTGTGGTGCCGACGTTTCGCAGGCGTTGCAGTCTGCTTCATCAGGG
>NW_011965376.1:0-6416 GCF_000949405.1 Vollenhovia emeryi
AGATTTTCCCATTAACTGCGCGCGCGCATTTCTCCGAAACGCCGTGAAACAAAGCTATATAAACGAAACCGATTCTACGAGCTCGAATTCATTACCGTCTCGTCGTTCGAAGCATCGACTTCGCGAACGAAAAGTGTAGTTCTCACCCGGTGCTGTTGCTTCTGCTGCTGCCGCTTCTGCTTCTGCTTCTGCTGCTACTGCTGCTGCTACTCCTGCTGCTGCTGCTGCTGCTGCTGCTGCTGCTCCTGCTGTCGCCGATTACTCGTGTCGTACACTATTACGTGGAAGTGAGAACAATGGCCGATCATAAAATCGCCAATCTCGAGAAGCGCATCGTTCGCGATGTCCCCGATAAAGACTTCCGATAAGAGACGCAACATCGAGGGAAAAAAGGAACAATTCCATATGCTGCTAACGACAACCTACGGACTTAACAACTCCCATACGAAGAGGATCCACGTGGGATTGCAAACAACGCACGAGAACATCTTCGCTCCGATAGTCAAATTAACCGGCAACTATGCGGAGGGAATCTACTTCGATTCAAATTCGTGGCAGCGATTCCAAGACAGCATGGATCTCATAAACGAATATCTGCGCGGGGATAATAAACCCAAGCCGAATCCCATCGACTTCGGTAACATCTCCATCAACTTTACCACCGCCTATGGAGCGCGATCCATACTGGTGGCGTACAAAGACAATGACGAGCACTCCGCGGGAAATACCGGCGAGGATCTTCGACAAGACGACGAGACGCAGGATCTAACTCCACCAGCAAAGAAACGAAAAACTTACGCCGTGGGAATAGTGATGCAGAAGACCACTTTTCTCGGCTTGCAAAATATCGCAAAGTGCGTCGACGCACACTTAAAACAGTTGCAATCTCTGGCGAATAATGTCAACGAGTGCGCACGTTATCTCGTCAAGGAGATTGAATTAAATCTCCCCAAGAGCTACGTAGATCGTGACATTATAAAACTAACGCTGAGAGGCAACTACGACGATATTGAACGTAGTGTGCGCACTCAAATTAACGATCTCACTTTTCTCGATATGTACTTTAACATAATATTTTTAGAATTAATTTCTCTACGCTTTCACGAAATCCTTCATATAATTCTGTCAAATCGCCAATCGCAACTCTTATAAAATCATCGTATGTACAATTTCCCAACATGTTCATTCGTACATAATTACATTCTCGTAATAAAAGCTTATGTAACCCCGACTCTCGTCTACTTCTTTCACCCTGCGACCTTCTCTCTCGTAACTTCAATACCATTGCGCATAACAAAGAAACCTGTTCATTCCTGTTTTCCTCCGGTCAAACGCCCTCCCCCTCACGGCGCCATCGGACCCACGTTAAACGCACGACATAGCACCGCTCCCAAAGAAACCTGTTCATTCCTGTTTTTCCTCCGGTCAATTCCCCTTCCCCCACCTCACGGCACCATCGGACCCACGCTAAACGCACGACATAGCACCGTGCCCGTATTTCCCTCTCCCCCGCTGGGAAAACTTCTCATTTCCACCCTACTTGCCACACCATTTTTCTGTCTGACCCACACGCCATCTTGTCGGCCCCCCCTCCGCGCAAAGGAAAACTTCTCATCTCGACCCTACCAGCCACGATCACACACCCGCGCCATTTTTTTTGCCAGCCCCGCACGCTATCTTGTCGGGACCCCATTTTGTTGCCCCTTCCCCGAAAGCCACCAGTCAATAAAACCGCTGGGCAGCTATGGGAGCAACCAATCAAATCGCCGGGCAGCTATGGGAGCAGTCAATCAAATCGCTAGGCAGCTATGGGAGCAGCCAATCAGAGCTCAGCTTCCCCCACCCCTCCCCCGACCACGCCCCCCGGCCACGCCCCTGGCGCCAGTCTGTGACGTCACGTCTGTCGCCCCATAGTCCTCCCATATACTACTTCCATGCGCCGCCGCCCATCTCGCCAGAGCCCTAACCCTCCTGTTCGTGAACCGGGAACCCCAATCCGTATTCCAGGCATTGAAGTCCCCGGCCACGAGGACTGGCTTCGGACCCAGACGTACGACCGTCTGTCCAATGTCCGACAGCCAGCCCTCGAAGGGGGCAAGACGTCTGGTGGGCTTCAGATAAGCCCCCACGACAGCGATGGGCCCCCATTGCACGGCGACGTGCCGCTCCCCTCTTTCGATGGGGGTCGTATCGGGTCCCCCGGCTCCGACCGCCATCGAATTGCCACCGAGCTTTCCGCCCGCCCGACAGCCCAGTATGGACTGCCTTCTGGGGGGCGGTGAGTATCGCCGGACAGTATCGCCAACGTGAATCCCCTCTCCATCATGTTCTGGTGGAGCAGATCCTGTGCAGATGGAGAGTGATTCACGTTGGCCTGTAGCAGGCCATATCCCCTTAGATTCGGACGAGGGGGGCGAGACATTGCTAGTCTTCATCCCCCCCCGCCTCAATCTCCATGGCCTCGTCTGAGGCCTTCTCCTCTCGCGCTCTTGTGCGAGGCTGGCGCTGCGGTTGGGGCTCCCCCCGCGGCTCGTCACCCGTCGTCTCCCTCCTCCCCTCCGTCGGCCGCTCCTCGGCCGGGGGAGGGGCACCGGTTGCTGGCGCCTGCTCCGTGCGCCGCCCCGGTGGTCCCCCGCGCACGTTCTTCTGGGCGCAGGTCTTCGCGCCCAGAACGTGCGCTGCCGGCCTGCCCTTGTCCGCGCAAAGCGGGCACTTAGGGGCAGACCGACAGCTGCGGGAGGTGTGACCGGCCTCACCACACCGGTAGCACCTCCCGCTCCTATCCGCCGCGCTGGGGCATGTTGCCCTCACGTGGCCCCTCTCGAGGCACTTGTGGCAACGCATGGGGCGTGCCTCGAGAAGGTCCACCCTGGCCGCCCCCCAGCCGATCCGGATCCGCCCCTTCTTTCGTTCGTTTGTGTCGCCTGACAGGCAAACATGCAGAGATCGTAACTCAAGTTTGGACGGATATGGCACTGGTGAGTTTATCGTAACGGATTGTTTTCTTATATCGAAACTAATGTTTATTTTGCTATACATTAATGTTTATTTTTTGTACGTTAGGCTAAATTGTCGGAATAATGGGGAAGTTAGTTTCCCATTGTATACTGTACAGTAATATAAAGCGGCCCATCGCAAGTCGAAGTGGAAGAGAAGCACAAGCGCTCGATATTCTTTTATTATTGCCATCCGGTTATTTTATTTAACCTCATCTGGAGCTGTTCTGGATAGCTGTTGTCTCCAGTATATAGTTATCATCAAATTAATGCGTGCAATATGCCAGTAGCTAACGTTTTGATGTTTTATATAGCGTTAAGGTTCAGGTTAAGGTTTAGGCTATTTGAGATTACCTATCACCAAAAATGGAAACGATCGAAGTTAAGCGTTTGAAAAACAGCGTTCGTTATGAAAATGGGAGTGGTTTTGTCGTCGTCGTGTTTATTACATGTTCATTAAAGAAACGCACTTTCCTACTCTTACGCTGTATACAGTAGTTTGAAATGTAATGATAATTGTACACTGGGTGGAAGCGGCATCTTTTTTTCTTCAGTAGGCTTTTGATTCATTCGCTGAGATCTCTATCAGAATCAATTTCACATCACACATATTGTATGTAACGTAGATATGAACAGATAATGAGAGAGAATGAGAGATATGGGAGAAACAGGACGAAGAAGGGGTGAAAGAGGAGAGAAAAGGACGAGGAAAGGGTGAGGTAAGGAGGTGGGAGAGAACAGGAAGAGGAAAGTGAGGAGTGGTGAGGAGGTGAATAGGAGAGGGTGAGTGGAGGAAGAGGAAAAAGAGAGGGAGAGTAAATCTCCCCTCTTTCTCCTCTTTCTCTCCTCCGTCCTTTCCCTTTCCTGTCCCTCTCTTTTCCCCCTTATCCTTTTCCTGTTCCTCTCCACTCCTTACTTTCTTCTTCCTGTCCTCTCCCACCTCCTAACCTCACCCTTTCCTCTTCCTTTTTAATTCAATCTGACACATACATACGTACACACGCGCGCGCGCGCACAACACACACACACCCATCTTTGCCTCTCCTTTTCCTGCTCCGTTTTCTTTACCATTTTTTGGACCTCTTCTCGTCCTCCCTTCTCCCTCCTTCCTCTTCTCCCTCTCCTCTTCCTCTCCTCCGTCCTTTCCCTTTTCTCTCCCACTCTCTTGTCCCTCTCTTTTCCTGTTCCTCTCCTCTTCCATTCCTTTACTATTTTTCTCTATCTTTTCTCTTCCACTCCTCTCCCTCCTCTCTTCTCCCCTCCCTCCTCCCTCCTCACTCTCCTCACTCTCTCCGCTTCCCCTTCTCTGCTGTTTCTCTTCTCCGTCCTTTCCCTTTCCTCTCCCTCTCTTTTCCCTCCTCTACTTTTCTTGTTCCTCTCCACTCCTCACTTTCCTCTTCCTGTCCTCCCACCTCCTAATTTCACCCTTTCTTCTTCCTTTTTAATTCAACCTGACACGCACGCACGTACACACGCGCGCGCGCACAACACACGCACGCACACTCACACACACTTCCTTCGCCTCTCCCTGTCGTGCTCCTTTTTCTTTACCATTTTTCTGTAGCTCTTCTCTTCTCCTCTCTCTCCTCACTCTCTCCGCTGCCTCTTCTTTGCTGTTTCTCTTTTCCGTCCTTTCCCTTTCCTCTCCCTCTCTCTTGTCCCTCTCTTTTCCTGTTCCTCTCTTCTCCCTCTCCTTCCTCATTGTTCTCTAGCTTTTCTCTTCCTCTCCTTTCCCTCCCCTTTCTTCATTCTCTTCTCTTCCTCATCTCTCCTCTTTCTCTCCTCCGTCCTTTCCCTTTCCTCTCCCTCTCTTTTCTCCCCTCTCCTGTTCCTGTTCCCCTCCACTCCTCACTTTCTTCTTCCTGTCCTCTCCCACCTCCTAACTTCACCCTTTCCTCTTCCTCTTCTCTCCTCTTTCACTCCTTCTCCGTCCTGTTCCTCCCACATCTCTCATTCTCTCTCAGTATCTGTCCATCTCTGTATCTGTCCATCTCTGCATTACACGCAATATTTGTGTAGTGCGAAATTGATTCTTATACAGCGAGGAAATTAAAAGCTTACTTAAGAAAAAAAGGAGCCGTTTCCATCCAGAGTACAAGTATCATTGCATCAAATTACTATGTACAGCATATGACTAACAAATTGTGTTTCTTTAATAAACATATATTAAACATGATGCCGACAAAACTCAAGTACATAAAAATGTAAGAGATTTAGAAATTTACTACTCACCAGTGATGTCGAGCGTTTTTATTTGTATTTCACTCTTAGCTTAGCGCAGAAAATCAGATTGTGGTAAAATAGGAGAGTAGGGCTCGTCGAATGGAATTAAATATTTTGCTTGATTTCGTGTATACAAGTTATCGCGGCTGTGTTTGTATCCATTAGATTGCCCGCTATATCTAGCCTTCGATTTCGAAGTTTCAAATTCGCTATTTCTCGTTCTTTTTGCAATGATTAGTGTAGAAAAACTTTTTTTTTTCAATTTCATCGATCATCCTAGACGATATATTCTAAGAATGAATCAATAATGAGTATCTTACAATTAGGCAATTATTAGTATGATTAAGCGATACCACCGTTACATAACGGTGGAGCTCGGTGCCCTCTCCCCCGTGCGCCGCCAGGAGACGCGACCGCGATGGGCCCTCAGGAAACTCTGTGAGGACGCCCTGATGGCCTCGTTAGAGGCCGCCTGTTGGGTCCGGGGAGATTTCCCCGAGACCCGGGAGACGGACCCCCTGCAAGAGGCCGAGTGGATCGGGGCAGCGCTAACAGCGGCGTGTAACGCTGCGATGCCCCGGTCCAAAGCTCGGCCTCAGCGCGCCGTCTACTGGTGGACGGCAGAGATCGCCGACTTACGTCGACGAGCCGTCCACCAGCAGAGGAGACTCGCCCGCTGCAGGCGCAGAGGCGGACAGGCGGCCGATAGAGCGAGAGAGGGCTACCTTGAGGCCAAGGTAGCCCTCAGAGGGGCCATCAGAGCGGCAAAGGGTAGGGCGTGGACGGAGTTCCTCGACTCCCTTCAGGAGGATCCGTGGGGGCGCCCATACAAGATGGTACTCAATAAGTTGAGACCATGGGCGCCCCCGCTGACGGAGCGGCTGGACGTGGGATTCGTCCGGAGGGTGGTGCGAGCCCTCTTCCCCGATATTACCGGGGAGGATGAGGGGCCACCCTTCGAGTCGGGGGAAGACTCCCCCGACTGGGACGACTCGCTGGACGTCCAGCCGGAGGAACTCCGGAAGGCCGTCAGGAAGGGCCTTAGGGACAATACAGCCCCGGGTCCTGACGGCCTTCCCAAGCGTGTCCACGCCCTGGCCATGGGCGTCCTCGCACAGGAATACGCGCGCGCATATAGCGCGTGTTTGAGAAGAGGTGTTCCCCCCGCGGTGGAGGAGTGCCACGTTGGTACTCCTC
>NW_011965377.1:0-6418 GCF_000949405.1 Vollenhovia emeryi
AAACATTTCTAAACAAATTATATAACGTATTAACGGGTTTTTCTATAAAGCTACTAAGCAATATACAAAACGATATGTGGACTAGCAATATAATTATCATTTAAAACTTTTTCTGTATCTTTGCAATCGTCATACTGTACCCATTTATTATGTCGATGACTAATAGCAGTGTAGTGACCAATATCTGTATCCAATGCCTAGTTTGCTTCGCAGGTGATTTAAAGTTGAATATTCCAGCGAGACTATATTCACTCGTCATAAAAGAAAATTTGATTTTTTCTGGTATCTCCTTCAATCGGACAGCATACTCTTCTACACCAACAACAGAATGTCTCCAATATGATAAACTGTCCTGAAAAGTAAACAAGTAAATTTAATTTTTTAGATAAAATTTTATGCAAATTAATCTTAAGTTTTCATAGAATTTATATTTAAAATATTCCTTTTTTTATTATTTAATCTTGCTACATTTTATAATTATACTCTATATTGTTTTTACTTTAAGAAATTAAATTAAATATAGTAATTAACAATATTAAAATTTTACTTTTTTTATTAGATTTATTAATTTAAACACCACTTTAATTTTAAATCTAGTTTAAGGAAAAGATTAACAGTGCAAATTGAAACTTTGTTCATATATACATGTATTGAAACATTTTTTAATAATAATAAATTCGAAATGTAATAAAAACTACTTTTTGATATCATTAAATAATTTGAAAATTTATATTGAATATTTAACATATTATTCTAATAAAATCATAATAAACATAAACATACCTATGTTAGACATTGTAGTACTCTCCAATCCGTCACAATTTGATTGAATACAAGGACGAAACCCTTGAATTGTGATATCCTGTTCGATTACTTAATAACTAAATTAAAATTTTTAACCCAAGACAGTATAAATTTCATCAATTCTTTCATACAAGCTTTCATTTAAAAAGCAATTGATTATGCTACCTTTGTACAGTCAATATACTGCAGCCATTAAAAATAATTTTACTAATAATATTTTCTAATAATGCTTCCAGCTCAACGTGCACCAGTGGTAATGTTTTCAATCTCTCAGGACAACCTTTTCCACATTTAGATACTTCCTCGAATGAAGGATATTTCTGAAATAAATTTCTGCACAAAAAGCCTATTGTTACTTCACACTGAATAAGAAAACAGGTATTTGACAATACTTGGCTTGAAAATATCTCTTTTAAAATTATCGCACGAAGACTATACGATGATCTTTTTAAACCATAAGATACCATTTCATTTATTAATTCAAAAAAATTTAAATCTCTTTTATTATGTACAAGATCTTTAATTGTTTGTGTGTCAAAATAAGCAGCAACAAATAATTGTAAAATACTATCAAATGAACAGGTATTTCTTAAGGAATAGTTATTCTTTCCAATTTTAACTGACTTTAAAGATATATTGCTCCCATTTTTTATTATTGGTATCTTACGTATATTAGAATCTAATAAAAATTCATGTTGTATACTATCCTTTTGTAAATATTTTCCTTTGGGTTGTGTGTCCGCTGTAGCCAAACCCCGCCAATCTTCAACTTCCTTCGTTGCAATGATATCTTGAAGATTGTTTATGTTGTGGCAGTCCATGCAAATTCGTTGCTGTCCATATCCTTCTTCTCCAAGTGGCACAGAACATTCTTCCAGGGCATGCACAAATTTTTTACATACATAACATGTATGTCCACCGGTCGGTTTATGCCCGTTTTCACAAGCTGGACAGTTTTTCTTGTTTCTTCTGTCATCTTCTCTGACAATTTCATTATTATTTTCAGTTGGTTGAACACTTTCTTCTACTCTTGTATCTCTTGCATTTAGAGGAATATTTTCTTCTACTCTTGTATCTCTTAAATTGAGATTTTCAGTATTTGCATGTGCTATTTTTAAACGACCGCTTATAAAATCCATGTGCTTTGTCACAAATTCATCCGCACGCATAGGCATCTTCTCCGTCTTTAACATAATATTTTTTATTATGTTAAAATCACCTTCAACGGAAGCACTGCTGGCAGGTATTCTACCATATCCAAGTTATCTCGACATACGCAAGACCATAAAGGTAGCAATTTTATACCTTTTATAACATAATTAACTAGTTTTGGTAAATAATGAGCATTTTCTCTGTCTCCCTCGTTATCACTCAATAAAATTGCGACATTTATATTTTGTGCCCAATGGCTCCATTTATTAAAATTGTTTTCTTCATCGTCTTCTATATCATTATATATTTCTATATTATCAGTGATAACATCTTCCGAAACTTGTGTAAAAAGATTTTTCATTTTTATTTTATATTCTTCACATATTGTTCTCTGATTATCTCTTGTATTTCCTTCTGTTTCGCTTTGACAAATTATTAAAATTCCTTTTAAGGGGATGCTGGAGCGACGGGCCAACTCCGACGGGATAGCGCCCTCATCTGAACGGAATTAAAAAAGTCGATAATGTCGGTAATTATCGACATTTTTAATTCCTGCATGACCATTTCTACATTACCGCAGAGAAAGAATTTCGCGACAATACTTTTTCGGCGATACTCATACTACGCGCGCGCCAGACGTCGAGGAACTATTGTTCACGCGCCTCGTTATCTGAGGCTCGCCGCGGTGCCGCTCGCTGCCATGACAATTGTTTTTGGCATGTCACACACCGCTGCACGTCTCGCTAGCCGATCGATATTCACTGTCGCTAAGAGATCTGAGAAATAAAATGCTTTGGCCTGTCTAATCTGGCCTATCTTCTCAGTTTGACTCAATCAATTTGCATTTTTATCAAAATAACTTTTTCTTTTATATTTTGTTTAGCAACCCGTAAAACATTTGCATCAAATAAATGCGGAGGTTCAACATCATCATGACTTTCTATTAATTTGTCTGCCATTTCGACTCTATATTTCATTACACTTTTTGTTTCTAATTCTTTAACAACAGCTTGTCTAACAGGATTTCTTAAATATCGTTTTCCACAGCGTCCTTCTTTTTCTCCTTCAATAAATTTACATTTTATTTCCGTAATTAGTTCTTTCGTATTATTAATGTTACATTTAATTAGTGAGCCACATTTGCATGAACCATACGCGTATCCCAATTCTCCATTGTTCATTAATTTGTGTCGCTTAAAGTTAAAGCCACATGACAGTTTCACACTTTCCCAAATCTTCTCGGTAAATGCTTGCTGTCACGTACCAGGTTGCAATACTGTATATTGGCGCGTTGAAGGAGGTCGACCTTTTTCTCTTCGCCTGTACGTTCTTTGAATTATCATTGCATTAAAATCAGCCTTTGCCATGGTAATAGTAAATGTTAATACACCATCAACATTATTTACGGGCATATCAGAAATATTTATCGTGGAATCATTAACTAATGTAGATTCATCTCTAGAAGCAACAATCGATTCTTCTGGATTACCAGATTCTAAAATATACATTGGCTGACAAGGAGAGACAGAAGGACGGTCAGATAATTTATCCGTTATGTGATGTTTATTGCACGAAACAAATGTATATAAACTAATTGCGGTCATCTTATTTTCAAATTCTCTCGCTATCGTTATCCAAAGAGAATCGCTTTTCGAAATAACTTTCTGACCGTCCACTATTAAGCGGTCTTTATAATTCATTAATATTTCAATCAAAGCATTCTTATCTATTCTTGCAGGTCTTCCACGTGGAGGCATGATGATGCTTCGAAGTTATAGATGGTGCACACTTTATAAATCACGTCACTTTCGCGTTAGAAACGCACAATGTTACGTACGATTAACAAGATTACGTACGATCCACAAGATTACGTACGATTCATAAGATTACGTACGAGTAACAATACAAACTACAAACAAAACAGAATACTACGCAACACTCAATTATCGTACGATACGACAGTAAGTAAACGCGAAGCTACTTGCACCGTGATCGCACAATAAATGACGTTACAGCTGATCACGCGATCAAAACAAAAGCACACTAGTACTGGGACACTACGCGGCAATACTACGTATCGAAACACGTCGCGACAAAAGCGCCAAGTACTAAAAGATCTAATTCCTGATTTACCCGCGGCACACTGGATCGATAATGATCGACACGTACAGTCGTGAACGAAAAGTTTACCAACTCTTTATGATTAAGGGATGCAGTTTATCATGCGACAGATTATACGAGCTCACGGAGGTGTACAGAAACGAATTATTAGAGCAATAGAATTACATAAAACGATGCACAGAATGATACATACCAGCATCTTGATTTACATTAACAGCATAGCATGCAAAAATTATTTCAGTACCATACCTTTTCGAGTAACAAAATTCTTCATTGGTGTAAAACACTTAACAGCGCGACGCGCGGACTGACAGATTAAACAACTTAATTTTCCACAAAATACACATAGCACTAACATCAGATCTTTGTGTTTTTGAAAGCACTATATCTGAGGACTCTTTTAGCACAGAATTCATTCGAGCACCTAATTTTTTTATATCGGTGTAACGGACTTTTACCACGCGGCGCGCGCTCTCTCGGTATAAACTATTTATTTTCCACGAAATGCAGTTAGCACCAAAATCATATCTTTGTGTTTTTGAAAGCACTATATCTGAGGACTCTTTTAGCACAGAATTCATTCGAGCACCTAATTTTTTTATATCGGTGTAACGGACTTTACCACGCGGCGCGCGCGCTCTCGGTATAAACTATTTATTTTTCACGAGAGGCAGTTAGCACCAAAATTATATCTTTGTGTTTTTGAAAGCACTACACTGAGAGAAAAATCCGGGCCTAATCTAATCGGAAAATCCGATGAAAGAGTAACAAACGGATATTTCCGATAAACGTGATTGGAAAAAAAACCGTTGAAGACTAATCGGAAATATCCGTTTGTTACTCTTTTATCGGATTTTCCGATTAGAAATATCCGCTGAAGAAATTCCGATTAGAAAATATCCGTTAAGAAAGTTCCGATCAGAAAATATTCGTTAAAAGATATCCGTTAACAAAATTCTGATTAGAAATATTCGATAGAACGAATCCGATTAATAGCCCAATCAATAGATAATATTTTTAATGTTTTTAGACAAATGTCTAAAAAATTAATTTATTATTACATTACCAAAAATTTATTATTACATTACAAATTTAAAAAATAAATTTGTAATGTAATAATTTATATTACATCTGATGCATAATAAACAATGTAATATCGCACGGATGGAAACGGGAACGCACCACGATGCCGTGCACTATGTCCTCCGATCGCACGGATGGAAACGGGAACGCACCACCACACAGTGGGCTGGGAGACCCGAAATAGTGGCCAAAAGTCACTTACAAAATGGGAGAAAAAATTGTATGTCATCATTATCCAGGCATATTAATGAACATATAAAACAACTTTTACTCATAGTAATTAATTATTGTTCCGTTGATATGTATCCGAATACGAAAATAGCGAATTAATTATTCATTCGACAGTTTACGTTGCAGTTAGTTTTATATATTATTTTAATAAGCATTTTTTATTTTGTTTTACACATTCATATGGAAACTTCATCGGAAGATAGAAAAAGTTAAAAAAATACGCACACTAATTTAATAAATATGATGCTTTACTTGTGAATTGCGTAATTTTTAATAATGTGACTGCTACCGTGTGATTACTCCAGAAAACTCCACTTCAAAAAAATATTTATGTTACACCAATCTAAAGTGTATGGAATATACAACAATCCTAACCTGCCCAAATTTGCCCTTTTTCAGATTTCATAAAGAAATACCGTGAAACTTAAGTTCGTACGCCGCGCTCGCGGAGATCCGAAAGAGTGGCCAAAAGTCCGACTTAAGATCATTTTGATTCGAATTGTACAATTACGTACTAATATAGGGTTTTCGAGGTCGCTGATTACGAATATGATATTAAAATAATGAATTCAAAATGGCGGATTCAAAATGGCGACTAACAATGGAGAAACGAATTGAATTTGCTCAAAATAGCTCATCATTTTCTAAAAAATTTACTTGCTATATTATATGATGTGGATGTAATGTGATATATCGATTTAAATAATATTTTTATTGTAATAAAAAATATTTTTTGTAAATACGTCTGCGATTAGCCTAAATATAGTTTCCGGAGTCCACCACGAGGAGGTTGCAGTACGACTTGAGACTCCATTTTATTTTTTTACTTTTTATTTTTTAAATTTTTTATTCATTTTTTAATTTTTTAATCAAAAATTTTTTTACTTTTTAATTTGTTTATTTCTATTTTGTATGTATTTTTATTATATTGTACTTTTTTATTGGTACTTTATTATATGGATTATCAGAGACTGATGAGCAGCAGTTAGATAAACTAGAGCTATCGGATGAAGAATGCGAATGCTGA
>NW_011965378.1:0-6421 GCF_000949405.1 Vollenhovia emeryi
AAAAACGTGTAGACATAGGATACACGAAAACGGATATACGAATATTGGATATCCACTGTACGTCTAACATACGCACGCATTTTACATCCAAATAGCACCGTACATCTTATGGACGTCCGTTTTACGTTCATTTTACTACCATACGTCCATGGACATAATAAGATCGTCCATTGTACGTCCATACAAAGATATACATTGGATGTGCATAAACGGACGTCCAGTGGACATCCATTTAAGATTCCCTTTATATAACTAATTTATGGATATATACTCCCGAGTAGAAATGAAATCATGCATGCCTTAAGTGTATGACGCCATGGTCCGATAGGGAGGAAGTAAGGAATGCCCTAATAAGGAATCCCTGAAATGTGCCTGATCCGGTACGCCTGATTCCCTCATAGAATTTGATAAACGTTAACCTGAATATATGTATAGCACTAGTACCACTCACTGCCGCGGCGTGGCGACCGCGCGTTAGACTTTCTCGTAAGTAAAAATCATCCCGTATTAGTATAAGAGGCGAGCCGATATAATGCGACAGCGAGTTGTTGGATCATGGATAAACTTCAATAACCTGAATATACTTTTGATGACTATGTAATTTAACACAATTTAAAAATTAGTTTAAAAAATTGAATTTGTATGTACACAATATCCGGCATGGATGTTCATTGTACGTACATAGGACGTACTTGTGTTTATTGGGAATATCCAGTTCGTTTTCGTATGTCTTATGTACATACAGGGAACCTTCTGTACTGACTGGTCATATATGGATATACATTAAATATAAATAGTACATGCATATACGTTCTTTGGATATACATAAGATATACTAAAAATGTAATTATATGGATATACGAAAGTGTATGTTCCGCGTATGTACATTGGATGTGCAAGTGAATATACATTGGACCTTCCTGAAACATAAAGCGCATTGCTCTTGGATATCCATGCGACCTGCAATATATATCTTTCAAATGTGTTACGATATACATAGGATATCCAGAGTCCGTTTTCGTATATCTTATGTACATACAGGGGACCTTCTGTGCTGACTGGGAATGATCAAACGTGATTAAAAAAATACTTTTTCTATTTATTCCTGCTTATTATATTCTTATGGTTTATTTAAATACAAAAACACGCTAATAAATTTAGGACAGAAATCATAAATCTAAGAAATTTTGATAAGATTTCATAGTTACGATAGATTTTATACTTACGAAAATGTATTTTCTTAGATTTTTCGTTGCTTATCTTGCCTTTGCAAAATTTTGTTTTACACACGCCAATTCTCTCGCCGGTTTTTTGCGTGTTTCCGTGGTTTTATAGATCAGAGAGAAACCTGAGAAAAAATGCACTCAAAAGATTATTGCACGGTAACGGCGATATAGACCGTTTTAAAATTTTAATAAGGTTATGTATATAATATACATACTAATACGTACTTTCTACAATTTTCATTACCGTTTAAGGTTACTCTTTCTTCACATACATTATATATATTATAGATGATTATATAAAGACACGACACGCGCCAATTTCTTTCGCCGGTTTGTAAATATTCTTAATTGTGTACATACGTCTTCTTCTTCTTGTAGTAGTAGCTAAGGTGCACTGTGATGAACGACGATACGAGATATGAGATATGCGACGCGCGCTATCCAATGATCATATTGATATAACGAAAAAGCTATGGCTTGTTACTCATAGGACGCCTGTAGGCTTATGTGCTTATTAGTGCTTATTGAATATCGTCGCATGTATATCACATATCATATTGCGCATTGAGTGATCTAAGTGTACACTGTAACAGTTATTAGCCTCTACTGCAAAAGAAAAAGACAAACGAAAGAACATCCACAAACTGGCGAAAAAAAGCACCTGTCTAGCGTGTCAAGTATTGCTAGATTCCAACCTCCGAATCGCGGGCTCGAAGCAGGGACATGCATACACAAGCGCGAAACGTGTCTATGAATGCTGCGCAGAGCTCTCTGCGCAGCATATGGACACGGTTCGCCTGGTTCGCGCTTGTGTATGTGTATGCTTGTTCCATGGACGTAAGAATATATGGACGGAGTGTAAGTTAGCGGGGGCCGAGCCAGAGCAGTGAGGGGAAAAGTAGTCATCACATATGGCGGCGACGCTACCACGAGGCAGTGCTGTCCGAGCGACCGTGTCTGTGCGCACACGGACACGGTCGCTCGCTTGTGTGCGTCATCCCCTCCCTATGCGACCGTGCGACCAAAGGCCGCTCACGGACAGCACTGCCACGAGGCGTCCTTACAATCACCTAGTCATCACATATGGCCGCCACCCAATTTCCCCTCACCGCGCTCGCTTGGGTCCCCTCGTCCTAAATCCTACATTACGCTCCGTCCATATATTCTTACGTCCATGGCTTGTTCCCTACTCCGAGCGTCGAGCGAGTGCGCCTTAAGCCAATGGCACACGGTACTATTTTTTCTACTGGATTGCTTACGACTCTTACGAGAGCCAATCAGGATGCAGAGTTTTAGATCAGGTGACTTAAGGCTAAACCCTGATTGGCTCTCGTAAGCAATCCAGTAGGAAAACTAGTATCGTGTGTCGTTGGCTTAAGGTGCACTCGCTCGACGCTCGGAGTAGGGAACATGCATACACATAAGCTGTAACGTCCCGCGAAAAATTTTCACTTTTATAATTATAGCGCTTACCTCGACTATTATATTTTTATTTTTATTTTCCAATTATGCGTGCGAATATAATGCGTGCGAATATATTTTACCACTTTATTAATTAAATATTAATCTAGGTATCCTTACATTTAATATTCCGACTACATATAAGTAGTATTTAGCTATCAGGTAACGACATTGTCGAGTAAATTCTAGCTTTCATAATCATAGCATTTTGTCTTCATACATTTTATATAATTGTACCACTGTACTCTATTACTTCATACAGACATATTTTACCACTTTTGGTATTAAGATATCGCAGAGTGTTATTTCTAATCATTACTATATGCACTCAAAAAAATTTATAGGTATGTGGTTAAAAATATTGCTCTGCCGCAATACTTTTCGTCGCTATAGGCACAGCAATAAATATAGATGCACAGCCAAACAGATTTTGCAGAGCACCGTATGCTAAGCACTTTAACAGTTTAGCTCCACAGCTATATAATTATAGAATATATGGTATTTGTATTTATCTGTGAAGACGCTTGCATCAATCACAGTTTCAAACCTTAAATACACATCGACGAAGTGCATCGATAATCACGAGATAACGACACCGCGGCGAGAAATTTCAGCTAAATTAGGCGCTTCACGTCTAAACAACGCACATCAGATTCCCAGTGAGAAATGATTCGTCGATCGACGTCGAAACGACGTCGAATCGACATCAACACCGTTGAATTGACGCCGATTCGACATCATTTCGACGTCGATCGACGAATCATTTCTCACTGGGTTAGATTTGAGGTTAAGCAAAGTCGACATGAACTTCAACTTATTCAGTAGTGTTCTAATCTAGAACATTCTCGAGATCAACAATGTACTTACCTTGAAATATAGAAATAGCTTCTGGCAATTGCCATCTTGTTAATATGTTGCGGACAAATTCGTCCATATGCGAATTTATATGCGAGTCCGAGTGTCGAACAGTAGTAAACTACTCGGAACTCCCGGACATGTACCGACTGCAGCGCGGCGATTTTCTTTTGCAACAACAACGTACGTCAGCTATCTTCCAATTGCAGTTTGGCTCTATAGCCAAACTCGTAAAGCAACAACGTATTGAGCAGCGTAGTTAGAAAATTCTAGCTATTATGCGAAAAACGGAAGGCGGTGTAGGAGCGGCACAGTAAAATTCATATTACTAAGCCACAACACCCATTTTCTGCGAATGAAGACACAGCAACAATATTTAATGCCATTGCTAAAGTCATGAGCGACGCAGCCAAACACCTCTCACCTAACCGATTTAGGATATTTGCCACACACATTTTTTTCAGTGTGTATATATATTTTATATTAATAATTATTTAAATTGCATGATATACCTCAGTGCAATTAATTATTTCTCATATTGTAATTACCTTAAGAACTTATCCACCTTAAAATTATAAGCAGGTTGTACCTACGGCTATTCTCCACAAAATTTTAATTATTATCTGGAAAACAATAAGACTTAGAGCTACCCAGATAGCACCGAATGTTCCATGAATGTTTGTATATGATTCGAATGTTCTCTCTCAGGAATATTCGCATGGATGTGCCGTGAATGTTTCTAGAATGTTCTTCATATTCTATGAACATTCACACAGAATGCCCAGAGAATATTCGCATTAAATGTTCCCTGAGTATCTATGGCATATTCTGAATGTTCTATGAATATTCTTACAGAATGTACGTGGAATGTACACATGGAATTTTCTACGGATATTCTTACTGAATATACGTGGAATATTAGCAGCGTATGTGCTACGAATGTTTATGGAATGTTGTAAATGTGCTATGAATATTCGCATAGAATGTACGTGGTATATTTACGAACTTCTATATGAACATACGCAGTATGTTCCATTATGTTCTAGGAATATGCTATGTTTGGCGCAAAGAAGTGTGTTGCGGCGTTTAAAGATTTTTGTAAATATTTTTTATTTTTTTATTACATTATTTTACATTTTTTATTTTGATTTTTACAAAGTTTTCCACCTCTTCTCTTTGTTTGCGTGGCTGCTTCCTTTTGGTGTAGCTCAGTTTGTGTTGCGGCCTCTTTCCTCGGACTTGCTGGTAGTGGAGAGAGAAGGTCTGGGAAGTCCAAGAATTCCTTAATTCCCTCGAGGATCTCCGGCGATCTAGGACGAGTCCTCTTGGACGGCAAAAGGGTGTCTTCTTCGAGAGTTAGGAGGATGTCTAGTTCCTGGCGACCAGCGGCCTGCGATGTCGGTGTTTGGCGACTAGCGCCTTGAGGCGGCGGAGCACCTGATGCTTGGCGACTAGCGCCTGGAGGCGGCGGAGCGCCCGATGTTCGGCGACCAGTGCCTGTAGGAGGCGGAGTGCCTGGTGCTTGGCGACTAGCGCCTTTCGGCGATGAAGCGCCTGGTGCTTGGCGACTAGCGCCTTTAGGCGATGAAGCGCCTGTTGTTTTTCATCAAAAAATCCCACAACACAATAAATCTCCAACAACATACCGACAACCTCAATTCCATCTACGATAAAATCGTTCGTATCACCTGATTTATTTATTTATTTGCCTGTTTTGTTATTCGTCATTCTCCCCCTCCCACGGGTATCTTATATTTTGACGATACATCGGTTAATAACTATTGTTCCCACTTGACTTTATCTTGGCAGTTCCTCTTTAGACTTTTATACGATCAGACCGTGGTGGTTGACGTGATGAGTGATTTTCGTTGTAAATTTTCTCTTATAATTTTATCATGCGCCACGACATACTTTCTGTAAGTTTTCATTTGTATTTTCTCTTTCAACCTCTTAAGTCTCTATTGTTACTCCCATATAATTTCCAGATTTGTTGCTGTAACAACCAATAGACTTATTATAACATCCACTTGAAAAGGATCAGTATTACTGATCGAAACGTCGTGAATAATTAAATATATGAATTGTGCCAGAATTTGTCGATTCAATTATTGATTACAAAGGTTTTAACTTACTACTGGCGACTCAATTTCTCCAACACTTCTTTTATTTCTTTTAATATATGCAATTTTGTTGCTCTGTAATTAGCAGTTTCCTCTCTTTTTAATCTTTTATCTTCTAATGAAGCTTTCATATAATTCACTCTTGCTTCATTTAATGAGATTTTTCTTTGCTCTGCATACAAAATATATTGAGTTATATAATAATATATCATTTTTATATAAAAATATACTTGAGTAAAATGTTTTTTTATAGTTACTTACTAACTGGTAATTCATGTTCATCACTATCAGTTAATGGTGAATGTTCAGGTTCTTTAACATTCGATCCTGCTACAGCTAATGGTTTTATCCAATGTTTCTTTTGAAAAATGTCATCTAACACCTAAACAAATCTATATCTATATATATAAGCACCGGGTGTCTGTCTGTCTGTCTGTCTGTCTGACCGCGAACTCCTCCCGCATTTGTGAACCGATCTTCCTGCAACTGGTCTCAAAATTTTCCAAATTTTTCGGGGATTGTTACTATGGGGTTTTTTTTCAAGTTTTGCCCACCCACGCACCCACCCACGTATTCAAAGTGTTTTTTTTGTTTCTCCGGGAACTCCTCCTGCATTTGTGGACCGATCTTCTTGCAACCGGTCTTAAAATTTTCCAAATTTTTCTGGGATTGTGACGATGGGGTTTTTTTTCAAGTTTTGCCCACCCACGCACCCACCCACGCATTCAGACTGTTTGTTTACTCCTCCTACATTTGTGG
>NW_011965379.1:0-6422 GCF_000949405.1 Vollenhovia emeryi
TGTGGAATTCCCACATTGTTCCTTACACTTTCCGCTTGCGAGCACAAAAATGTAGATTTATTGAAAATCTTATACAAAATACACGAAAATAAGAATATCAGCATATATAATGCATTAAATTTGGACATGGCTGAAAAAACAAGACTAATACGAGAGGATCCTGTAACGTGTGTAAGATATATAGAGGAGAGATTTAGTCAAATTATGTCTATTCTTCAAAATGAAAATGGACCATTTGAACGAAACTATGTGGTTGACTATTTTCAAAGAAGAGAATTTCAAGCAAGAGGTACTGTTCACACTCACAATCTATTATATTGTAAAAATGCTCCAATTTACGACAAAGAAAATGAGGACGGAAATAAAAAATTAATTAAGTGGATTGATAAATACATTTCATGTTCATACGATGATAAAAATCCATTAATACGTATGCAAATACATCGACATAAACCAACTTGTTATAAGGGACGTAAAAATAAATCGGTATGTCGATTCAATATACCAATGTTTGTGATGAAAGAAACTATGATTCTGAAACCATTAGAAAATAAGCTCGAAATTCAAAATTATAAAACTAATCGTAAAAAAATTAAAGACCTAATGCAAATATTTTTTGAAAAAAAAGTACTCGTTTCTTTCGAGGACATGTTAAAACAATTGGAAATGAAAAAAGAATATATTAAAACAATTAGAAGCACGTTATCTCGAATAAAAATATTCTTGAAAAGACAAAGCAATGAAGTTGCGATTAATGCTTATAATATTACTATATTGACTCTTCTGGAATCAAATATGGATATACAATTTGTTTTAGATCCATATAGTTGTGCTTCGTACATGATTAATTATGTAACAAAAATTGATGCTGGACTTTCACGATTGTTAAAAGAAGCATCTAAAGATTTGGAAAATGGCAATCTGAATATTAGGCAAAAGTTACGAAAAATTGCAAACGTTTTTATAAATGGAAATACTATGTCAGCACAAGAAGCTGTATACCACGTTCTGGGCATGCCACTTACATTGTATATTAACACAGCACCGCAAAATGAGCGTGTACGTATGTTAAAAAATGACAATGATTTAAAAAAAATAGATAAGGAATCCACAGATATATGTTACAAAAATATAATTGAAAAGTACGAGAGAAGAAATTATCAGAAAATGTCAAATGTTTGTCTGGCCGAATTTGCAGCAAATTATGTAGAAAAGAGAAAAGTATGCAGAAGAGAAGGGGTGGAAGAATCTGATGAAGAGTTTGAAATGAGAGATCGGAAAAAACAGAAAATTATTAGATTTCGACGTTACAAATTACAAGAGAATAGGTATAATTATTTCAGAGAACAGGTTTTATTGTTTTTACCTTGGAAAAACGAAAAAGATAATGTGGAGAATCAAGATTGTGAAAAAATATATATCGAAAATATCCAGATAATTGAGGAAAATAGAAAGAAATTCTCCGTTATAGGTGATGCAGAAATTGACAACGCGTTATTTCAGGCACAAAAAGATCATGAGGATATAGAAGATGATGAAATTGAATCGTTCATAGAAAACAAAGTACCAAAAGAGCAAGAAATAGATATATTTGGGCAAACTGGTTTGACTACTTGCACCAAGAACAATAAAAGAAAAATAAGTATTCCTCCTAAAGCGACAAAAGAAGAAATAATTAATTTAATGGGAAAATTAAATGATAAACAAAGGGAAATCACAATGCACATTTTAAATTGTTTTAAAATAGGAAATTTACCTATTAGAATTTACATTGGTGGATCAGCCGGAGGTGGAAAAAGCGTAGTAATAAACGCTATTTATCAAATATTATTGAATTACTTTAACGAAATACCGGGAGAAAAAAACAATTCTGTAAAAATATTACTATGCGCACCCTCTGGTAAAGCGGCATTTTTAATAGGTGGTGTAACATTACACACAGCTTTTGCTTTACCTATAACACAGTATGGTGGACAAATGCCAGAACTCTCTGCTGACGTAGCGAATACTATTCGCGAGAACTTGTTCGAATTAAAATTACTAATTATAGACGAAATTTCAATGGTAGGTAGTACGATGTTCAGCAGAGTAGATACAAGATTAAGACAAATAATGGGGCGTAATCTTAGCTTTGGAGGAGTATCTGTTCTGGTGGTCGGAGATTTGTATCAATTACCACCGGTAATGGATACGCATATATATTTATCCTCAAAATCATGCACGCTAAGTTGTTTTGCTGAAAATGTTCTATGGAATGAATTTCAATATTTTGAGTTAACCGAAATAATGAGACAGAAGGAAGATAAAAGCTTTACTATTGCCCTTAACAATCTAGCGAGATGTGCAATGACTGAAAATGATATTGCTATAATTAAATCACGAGAAACGAAAGAAGGACACGTTCCAAAAGACACGATTAGATTATATCCTGATAATTGCTCGGTAAACAGCTTTAATGAAATGAAAATCAATTCACATGAGGGACAATCTTATGAATTTATAGCTAAAGACTCAATTTTAGGAAAAATTTCTAGTAAAATGAGAAATAAAATTTTAACATCTTTAAAAAATAAAAAACCAACCGAATGCGCAGGTTTGGCATACAAAGTTAGTCTAAAAATAGGTATCAATTACATGATAACTACTAATATTGATGTAGAGGATGGATTAGTTAACGGTGCTTGTGGTAAATTAAGAAAAATAACATTTATACCAGGAACAGAGGAACCAATTAAAATTTGGCTTGATTTTAATAACAATAAAATTGGGGTTGAAAAACGTAGACAGTACATTAGTTATATGAATGAAAACTCTATGGAAATGAGTTTGGTTCCTATATCAACAATAACAGTAGTATTGAACATAAATGAAAGAATGGGATATCAAATTGTTAGGAAACAATTTCCGATCACACCTGCTGAAGCATTAACAATACATAAAAGCCAATACACAAACCTACGATAAAGTATGTATCGACCTAAGAGGTAAAAAATATATGAAAAGAGCAATGCTGTATGTAGCACTGAGTAGAGTTAGAAAATTATCCGATTTGTATATTTTCGGAAATTTCATAATACCAAAAAATAGATCTTCAGATAATACTTTGGAATTAGAAATTAAACGACTTAAAACTAAAAATTGCTTAAGATTATCATATTCCAAAATAATTGAAAGAAACATACTGAAAATTATTTACCAGAATGTGAGATCGTTAAATAAAAATTTCGTTAATATATTTTGTGATAAATGGTACAAACAAGCCGATTTATTAATTTTTTCGGAAACACAAACAATCGAAAGCGATAAATTTACAATAGATGGATTCAAAATTATTTTACGAACTGATAATTATAAGAAACGTTTCCAAAAAGGTATAATATGCTTCATCAAAAAAGAAATAAATGCATCTGTTGAAGAACATATTCAAAAAGATGAGAATCTCAATGGACAACATCAACATATTGATTTAATACGTTTTATCATTAATGAAATTGAAATCATTACTGGTTATAAATCTCCTTCATTACCTAGAACAATGTTTACACGCGAAATGAATAATATTTTGAGAAACTCAGCAAGAAGAGAAAGGATTGTAATTGGTGACTTTAATTACGATTGCTTTCATAAAGATGGATTTTTAGAAAAATATTTAAAAGATTTCCAATTTAAATCTGCAATTAGCAAAGAGGTTTCAACTACAAATTTCAATACACAAATAGATGTAATATTCATATCAGATGTAATTTTAAATTTTAATGCAGGAGTTTACGAAACATTTTTTTCTGATCATAAACCAATTTTTATTGGGTTAAATGAGGATTGCAAAAATCAAATTTCAAGGAAAAAAGAATTGGTAACAGTAAAGACGGAAATTTCTAATTCCTTGGAGAAAATGGAAAAATTGAATAACATAATGAATGGACATAATAATGAGAGATATATTATCCCAAAAATGGAATTTAAAATAGCTAACGAAAGTAAATTCAACATGGAAAAAAAAGAAATTTCGAAAGATAAACAAGGAAAATTTAATCAAATAAGGTTCACACCTAAGAAAATAGATGAAAAAGAAATTTACTCAGCCCCACAATCTATAGAGGAAAACGTCTTGTGTAAAAATTCGTGGTTAGATGATAGATCATTAAATGAAATTATGAAAATAATAGAAAGTAACACTTCATATAATCGAGTTGATGTACTTTTTATTACTGGATTACAATGGGTTAATCCGATCTTTACGTGTGATGTTCAGATTATTGGAGGTCAACATACAGGCAATCATTGGCATTGCATTTATTTTGACGGAATTAGGCTGCATATATATGATAGTTTATACTACGACAAACACAATTATGAAAATCTAACATTAATTGAAAAAAATTTCCTTAAAAAGCGATACCCAAATTTGGATCATAATAATGTAATATTTGAAAAAGTAACAAGGCAACCAGATCTAATGTCGTGTGGAATATATGCAGCAGCATTTGCTGTATCAATAGCATTAGAAGAAAATCCATCAAATAGGAGGTATTCAACAGATATTAAAAAAATGCGGAGACATTTTTGGAGAATAATTAATGAAAACATTTTATTGTCCTTCCCTGAAGAATAAATAACGAGAAAATATTACTACCTTTCCGGGAGGAATAAATACTTCAATTTTATCTAGGTCCTATTCGAATGTCTCTTTAGAGAAAACATAAGATATAGAAAAGAGAATAATTAAAGATTAGGAGAATAATAGAAAATTAAGAGAATTAATATTAGGAATAAATTAAAACCTCGGAAAAGTAAAAAAGAGAAATACGAGAAAAGAAATCCGGTTCAACAATTACGTAAATTATTTTTTTAGAAATGTCGAGGAAAATGCATTCTGCGCAATGCGCAGTGAGTATTATGATTATGCATTCTGCGCTGTGCGCAGTGAGTAATAGAAAAATAAATTCTGCGCTGTGCGCAGTGAGCATTATGAAAATGAATTCTAGAAATCCGGTTCATCAATTACGTAAATTATTTTTTTAGAAATGTCGAGGAAAATGCATTCTGCGCAATGCGCAGTGAGTATTATGATCATGCATTCTGCGCTGTGCGCAGTGAGTAATAGAATTCTGCGCTGTGCGCAGTGAGCATTATGAAAATGAATTCTGCTCTATGCCAAGTCAGTATTATGAAAATTCATTATGTTCTTAACGCAGTGAGTATAAAGAATGCTATAAAAAAACCTAACGCGCCATTAAGTGGAACCTCATGGGTGGTGTGGAAATCCACCATTCAAACCTAAAAATAAATGATTAGTTTTCGAGAAGATTGCTTTTTGAGTTATAGATGTTTTATATTTCACAAAATCGATAAATAATGTTTTTAGGATTATACTTGGTGTTTTAAAAGTGAAGATACAAAATGTAATGGTGAAATTTATACATAATTACTACATTGGTAAATAGTGATTATATAATATTATTTATGATAGAAAGTAGTATAATAGGGCTACAGGTGAAGGTCTACTATAAAAAAACCTAACGCGCCATTAAGTGGAACCTCATGGGTGGTGTGGAATCCACCATTCAAACCTAAAAATAATTGATTAGTTTTCGAGAAGATTGCTTTTTGAGTTATAGATGTTTTATATTTCACAAAATCGATAAATAATGTTTTTAGGATTATACTTGGTGTTTTAAAAGTGAAGATACAAAATGTAATGGTGAAATTTATAAATTAGAATAACCAAAAAGTTTTAATAAACTTATGTAGAGGCCCCTCTTTTTCATTATAAAAGGTGTTTACAAAAATACATAGGAATTGGGTATTCTTACCCATTATTTCATATACGTGGGTTTTCCGAGGATTTACTAAAATTTTTTTCAACGCAAAAGTTTAGGAACATCAAATGCCAATTACATCTATGTATATTTTTATTATGATACGACAATAGATTTTTGGAAAAACCAGATATATGAGGTATAGGCTTCGCGCTGTAGGTTAATAACTGCATTGGACACAGACATAATTTACTTCGAATTTCTGAACTCTCACTGTAAAATGCGACCTGTTCTCTACGTTGGCAGACGTGCCGATAAATAAACTTTCAGAAAATGTTTAATATATGTACCCTTAGCGGTAGATAGGATTACTACAGCACGAGAAGTAGCGGCAGTTTTAAAAACTGCACGAACTTTCTTGGTTACCTGATATATATGAAATTTGGATTGATAAAATAAAGTTGAATATAATTTATAATTCGGAAAAAAGTAAATTAATTTAAAGTTAAGTAAAGTTAAGTAAATTGTGCAAATAAGAAATTTGCATATAGCTTCTTCATAGAGGAAGGTTTAGGAGAGAAATCTAATTTTTTTTAATTATTCTTGAAAGTGTGCAAATTATAAATTTGCACATTGCTTCCTCATAGAGGAAGGTTAAGTTGC
>NW_011965380.1:0-6422 GCF_000949405.1 Vollenhovia emeryi
AAAAAATTGGATGTGACCTTCACATGACCTTGACAACGCTATTCAAGGTCATACTAATATCACTGATGCATAACATAAAACCCTACAACTTTTGTATATAACATTTTTTTCAAAAATGCTTTGTTTTCGAAAAATTTGACTGGTCCGGGACTTTTTCCCCACCCTGTATAACATTTTTTTCAAAAATGCTTTGTTTTCGAAAAATTTGACTGGTCCGGGACTTTTTCCCCACCCTGTATAATTTGTGAACACAGTTTTGAGATATGTATTATATATAAACAATTAGTAAATTAATATATTACAATATCACTTACTTTGCTTCTTTTTTTAATTAACATTTAATGCCTTTAGCCTTTACCCTTTAGTAGTCTGTAGTTATAATCATAAACTATGAAATTTTTCTAATTAAAATTAAAATGGTCATAAGTTGTGTGTGTGTATGTGTCTTTATTCTGCGGTGTACAGAATACGGGCTGCCGCTCCGTTTACAGCCTTCCTTCTCTACTTTCTCCGCTCGCTTTTTCTTACTCCTACGCCATTTCTTATTCTCTAATTTCTCCACCGAGAGAGAGAGATCACCCATTCTCCGCGTCCTCAATCACTCTTTCATTCATTCCTCCATTCATCCTGGCTCCCGTTTCCGCTGCTCTTTCCTTCCATTCCATCTCCTCCTCTTTCTCTTCCTCCTCTATCCTTCCCGTTCTCCACTCCTCTATTTTTTTCATCCATATCTCTCCCTCCCCTTTCTCCCCTAATACTACTTCTATCATTTCTTGCCATCCTCTTTCCCTCCCCCACCCTGTACACTCATCCCACACATGTTCCCACGTCTCCTCCTCTCTCTCACATACCCTGCATTTCCTTTTTTCTGCTTCCTCCCAATATCTCCCCTCTCTCATTTCCTCTCCTAATCTATATCTAGCCACCCTCTGCCATCTTTCCTCCTTCCATCCCTTTTTTAGGTATTCCGGTATCCCTTTCCCCTTTATCCATTTATACCATCTATTCCATCTTGATTCCTCTATTTTCTTCCATCTTTCCTCCTCCTGTCTTTTTCTCTCTTTTTCTACTCTATTCTTATTTCCCCCCCCCCCTCTCTCCTCCTTTCCACCTCCTCTATCTTCCACCCCTTTTCCTCGTAAAAGTCCCTTCTTTCCCTCTCCCATTCCCCTCTTACCTCCCCCTTTTTCGCTCTCTCTCTCCACTCCTCCCAACACCACTTTTCTATCTCTCCTCCTCTTCCCTCCCCTAGCTTTCTTTCATATCCCCATGCTCTCAACCCTGCCTTCCCTCTTATCTTCTCTCTCATCAGTTCTTCTCTTACCATATATCCCGGTGTATTCCAACCTACTCCTATTATCCATCTCAAATACCTGTCCTGTAATCTCTCCACCTCTTCCCTTTCTCTCCACCCCCATATCTCCACCCCGTAACTCACCACCGTCCATACCAGCTTATCAAACAACCATATTCTCCTTGCCCAATCGTTCCCAAATTTCCTTTTCCCTATCCCCCATACTTCCCTCATTACCACCGCCCCCCTTCTCACCCTCTCTTTTATAGGTTCCGTGCACTTTCCATTTGCCATAATCATGTACCCCAAATATTTATACTTCCTCACCTCCTCTAATTCCCTCCCTTTCCATCTCCAGCTCACCTTTTTCCATCTTCCACCTCCTTTCCTGCATCTCATTATCTTTGTCTTCTCTACGTTCACCTCTAACCCCTTCTCCTCCATGTATTCCTCCAACCTTTTTATCATCCTAGTCATTCCCCCCTCACTCTCTGCCACCACTGCTACATCATCCGCATATGCCAATGTCCATACTTTCCTTCCTCCCACTTTTACCCCCCCCCCCCCATCCTTCTCTCTCCAATATCTCGTCCATGTCTGCTAACATTAATGTGAACAGACATGGACTCAGCGGGCACCCCTGCCTTACTCCCCTTCCTGTCCAGAAACTCCTCCCCTCTTTCTCCTCTACCCTTACCTTACACTCCGTCTCCCTCAGGATCTCCTCGCATCTTTCTATTAATCCTTCTTTTACCCCCCTTTCCTCATACTTTCTACTAAAATTTCTCTGTTTACCGAGTCAAAAGCTGCTTTCAAATCCATGAACATCACCACCATCTTCCTATCTTTCTCTTCAATCTTCTTGTTTATCATATAGTTCAGTCCGTATATTTGACCCACTGTCCCCCTGCCCTCCCTAAACCCTGCTTGACTCGGCGGCAGCATCCCCTTATTTTCCACTTCCTTTCTCAGCCTGTTCTCTACCATCATTGCATATATTTTATATGCTGTCTGTGTCAGTGTTATCCCTCTATAGTCCTCCGCCTTCTTTCCTTTTCCTTTTTTCCATATCGGCACTATCACCCCCTCCCTCCATTCCTTCGGCCAGCCCTCTCCCTTCCACACCCTCTTGCATATTTCCCATAGCCAACTCCTCACCTCTTCTCCCCCATATTTCCAAACCTCGTTTACTATTCCATCTCCTCCTGCTGCTTTCCTGTCCTTCAGCCTTCTTATTGCCCCCTCCATCTCCTCTCTGCTTAGTTCCTCTTCCTCCTCCTCCTCTTTTTTTCTTCTTTCCCCCTTTCCTCTAACCCTCCAATCCACCCCTCCTAACATTTCTTTAAAATACCCTTCCCATTCCTCCATTTTAATTCCCTGCTCTATCCCCCTTCTTCCCCCCTTTCCCTTCTTGCCACCTCCCATACCTGTCTTTCTGTTCTAATCCCTTCTATCTCCCTCTCCCACTCTTCCCTTTCTTTTTCTTTTCCTCACACACTCTTCTGAACTCCCTTCTACTTTTCCTATATTTCTCTCCATCTCCCCCTCTTCTTTTCCATTCCCTCGTTCCCTTTTAGCTTCCTCTTTCCTCTCTTTTCATTCTTCATCCCACCATCCTTTCTTCCTCCTCCCCCCTCCCAACTCCTTTTCTACTCTTTTCACCGCTTCACCCACTCTTTCCTTTATTCTCTCCCACTTCTCCCCTACCGTTCCCCCTCCCCTTCTCTCCTCCCACAGTATTCCCTAAATTTTCTCCCTTCTTCTGTCCAAATCCCTCTCCCTCCTCCTTTTCCACCCCTTTTCTTTCTCCTTCTTTTCCTTCCTTCTCCTTCTATCCAGACTACCAGTGGTTGATGGTCTGAGTCTGTCTTTTCCTCTACTTCCATCCTCCTCACCTTCCTTCTCGTCTCCCTATCCCCTATTACATAGTCTATGACCGTTCCCTCTCTTCCTCCCGTAAAAGTCCACTCCCCTTCCTCATCTCCTTCCACATTCCCATTCATTATTGACCATCCTCTTTCCTCCAAAAAGCTACACAGTTTCTTTCCCTCCTTATTACATTTTTCATCTCTTGACTTTCTCTCCTTTTCCCTGCCTTCTGCCCCTCCTCCCCTACCTCTCCTCCTTTCCTTCCTGTCCTTGCATTAAAGTCTCCACCTATCAACACCCTCACCCCTTCTTCTCTCTTCTCCATCCATCCCTTCAGCTTCTCTAACTTCTTTTCCAGATCTTTGTTTACATACACTCCTATTATTCTCCACCAGTCTCTGCCTAATTTCACCTTCATACCTATCATACCTTCCTCTTCCTCCTCTCCCCCTGTTTCCATCTCAATTTCTTCTCTTCTTCCCATTACCATTCCCCCCATCGCTCTTCCTTTCTTACTTCTTTTCCCGGCCTCCTGCATTTCCCATATGTATCCTTTTGGCATTCTCCTTCTTATCTTCTCCCATCCCTTCTTTTGTACCCACGTCTCACTCATCACTATTATGTCCCACTTTCCTATTCCCTCCCAGAACTCCTTGTCCTTGCTTTCTAGCCCCGCCACATTCCAAAAGCCTACTTTATATTCCTCCCTCCCTCTGTCTCTATCTTCTATTCTCCTTTGACTTTTCCTTCTCCCCCCTTCCTTTCCTTCTTCCTCCCCTCCCATTCCCTCCTTCTCTAAAACCCCTCCTCTCTTCTCTCCCTTATCGCCCCTGCCCCCTGCTCCAATTTCAATTCCTCCCTTTCTTCATCCCATCTCCACATTTCTTCATCTATCCACATCTTCATATGCCCAATTCTCACTTTCCGCCCTTCTCTTCTTTTCCTCTCTGCCTCCCTCCTAATCAACCACTCTGTTCTTCTTTCTTTCTCCGTCAAATCATCCTTGATCCATTCTGTTCTATCCTTCAGGTTCTTTTTCCCTTTCATCACCTCTATTTTATCCTCTATATTCGCGAACCTCACTAACACCATTTCCTTCCCCTCCTCATTCTTCCTACCTATCCTCCTTATCTCTTCTATCTTCGCCTTCGCTCCCGTTTCTTCAATGATTCCCTCTACCTCCTCTCTTAGCCCTTCCCATCCCTCTTTCTTTACCTTCACCCCTCTTATCACCACGTTCTTTTTTCTTTCCTCCCTTTTCTTCCGCTCCCCTTCCCATTCCATCTTTTTTACCTTCTCTCCAATCTCCTCCCATCCTTTTTCCCATCTCCTTACCTTCTTTTCCTCCTCTCCCCCTCCCTCTTCTCTCCCCTCTCTCTCTCCTCCTCTGTTTTCTTCTTCTGCTTCTCCTTATATTTCTTCAGTTCCTCTTCCACCTTCTTTATTCTCTCCCATAACTCCTCCCTCTCCTTCTTCCACCCTTCGCCTATCCTTTCCATCCACCTCTTCATCTCTCCATCCTCCTCCTGCCTCCCTCTTTTCTCTCCTCTTTTCAGAAACTCTACTATCGGCACGCTGTTCGCCCTTTCCCTACTTAGTAACTCTATGTTCTTTGGTCGCCCTACTTTTCCTTTCCCTCCCTCCTTTATTCCCTCCCCCTCTTTCTTTTCGTCTTCCATTCTATTCACCCTTCTATTCCGCTCTCCTTTCATATCTATTTACCCTTGCCTACTTTTCCTATGCACTTGCCCCTCTATCTATCTTCTCTATTCCCTGTCTCCCTCTACTCTTTCCTCCCACTTTCCACTCTATCTCACTACCTACTCTATGCCGTCTGTCACTCTCGTCTCTTAACCTACCTTTCTCTTCCCGCTTATCTCTCCGCCGCGCCTCTCCTTCTCGCTCTCACTCTTCGCCTCCACTCGCCCCGCCTCCCTCAGCCCTCCCACGTCTCCCTGCTCTTCTCTTCTCTCACTCTACTCCACTAACTCTCTATTTCACTCCTATTCTCGCATTCACTCTCTCACACAACCACACGTTCTCGTCACCGGAAACGGAAGCCAAAATGGTCATAAGTTATAACAGCCAACTTTATTGCTTAATTATTTACTTATTAGAGTTCTTAAATGTAAAATAATCTATTAAATATTAATTTTAAAATAATCGACGTAGAGGAAAATAAAAATAAAATCATCTTAAAGGAAAAAAGCCTGGAAAAATATGGTAAAGAAAAAAACTCGAAAAAACCGGTTTTTTCCCCGAAGTTTCCAAGAATTTATTCTGGCTAAGAACACTAAGTCTCATTATTCTGTTAAAAAAAGTATTAAGGTAAGATGATAAAAAATTAATATTTTACAAGATATTTTGTAATTTCAAATTGTCAAAATATTGGAACTTTCAAACCTTAATAACTCAAAAAGTTCTTAATAAAAAATACTTTATTATAGCGTTTTGGAAAGTTCGAGGTAAACTATAAGAATATGTAATAAAAAATAGGCTGTCTAATTTAAGAAATTAATGGTAACCTTCAAGTGACCTTAAAAACGACTATGCAAGGTCAAACCAATGGTACCATCTTATAGCCCTTTCGAAACCATAAAACTTACGTCCGACACATTTTTGAAAAAACCTTATATTTCCCGAAATATTCAAGGGTTCCGACCTTTTCGTACACCCTGTATATCTGAGTCAAAGTTTTGAATTTCAAAACTTTGACTCAAATTCAGCGATCAAAAGTCCCATGTACAGATTTTCATGAAACTTAAACAAATTGTTGGATTATTGGTCCGCCATATTAAATCGGCCATTTTGAATTTTACAATTCTGACTTCTGATTCGTAATCAGCGATCCAAAAAACCCCGTATATAAAGTTTCAGAAAAATCGGTTAAATAAAAAAATTCGTAACACAAAGAGTTAAGAGCTAACAAATTCTGAATATACAGGGTGAGTCAGTATAACCTTTTACCATTGAAAATACAAGTTCGGAATAAAATTCTAAGATGAATTTTCCTCTTGTAAAACTTTGGTATAAGCTTATTTTTCGAGATATAAATAAAAATTGTTACCCTATCACACGTCGAATACAGGAGGTAGGCAGGGGCGGCGCAACTCACAGTCAGGCGCGGGCTCTTTCGTGGGGTGGCCGTTGCGCGTTGCGATCAGCTTCTCTCCGGTTCACTCACTCACTCACTCACTCACTTACACTTGGAACACACACGTTTATCACTATTATTAATCGCTATCGATTAATCATTCGG
>NW_011965381.1:0-6426 GCF_000949405.1 Vollenhovia emeryi
CTATTACTCAAAGACACTTATACATTCTTTGAATTGTATATGGTGTCAGAAACTTTCCACGTGAGGCCATCCTAAACGTACATGATATCGTGAACTACATAGCATTTGCGAAACTTATTTTCTTTATAACTTTTTAACAAACAACGAGCGACGGCTAAAACCTTCTGAAGGTCACTCAGTAAGGTGACCTTGACAACATATGCCAAGGTCAAGGTCATTGGGGCTGGGTCCGTTTTTGTGAAGTTTTACCGCGCTATCACTTACATTCTTGCTTTTATAGTAATTTTGTTATTACATTCTCACGCTTTAGGGGACCTGTCCCAGAGCGTGTAATAAATAACGATTCTGATTCTGATTTTGATTCTTGTTAAGTTTAGGTAAGCGCGAATAAATTCCAGCTTGGATGTGCGAGGAAAGAAAAGATTAGTTTTATTCGGGTGAGAAAAGGTGTTCGCGTTACATATTCTTCGGAACAAGTAGTAGCAAAAAGCGCAGGCGCGAAGGAAGTTCTCGCTTGCGGAGGGAAGGAGAGTGTGTCAAGGGGCTGTCGGTAAAGCCGATTCCTCAACACTCCCGCATCGGCTTCTATCGTCGTTATTCGTTCTTCTCTCCTTCCTGGAGTTTTTCTCGAATCCCGAGGGCTTCTCTGTGGTATTGATGTTGCTGCCTGGGTAGCGCCTTGGTCAGGAGATCCGCGTGCTGTTCCTTTGAGGCCAGGTACTCCAACGTGAAGTCTCCATTGACGTAACGCTCTCGGATGTAATGGTAGCGTACGTCGATGTGTTTTGCCCTCTTATGGAAAACGGGGTTTTTTATGAGACACATCGCGCTTTGGTTATCCATGTATAACGTTGTTCGTACGTCTTCGGTTCCGAGTAGCTCGCGCAGAAGAGCTTTTATGCATACGATTTCTTTGGCGGCTTGACACGCGGCCATGTATTCGGATTCCGTCGTGGACAACGCCACGCTGTGCTGTCTCTGCGAGTTCCATGATATCGTGCTCTCCGCGAGCCTGAGGATGTATCCTGTCGTCGAGCGACGAGTCGTCACGTCTCCGGCGTAGTCGGCGTTGCTGTAGGCATGGAGTTGCTTGCTGCCGCTGCTCTCGAATCGAAGCCCGTGACTCGTGGTACCTTTCAGGTATTTGAGTATACGTTTCATAGCTTTCCAGTGGATCGTTGACGGTTTTTCCAGAAAACGGCTCGCCCGATGCACTGCGAAAGTGATATCTGGTCTCGTCGCCACAGACAGGTACATTAAGCTGCCGACTGCCTCGCGATACGGAGCCGTAGTCGTGTCGTTCTCACCTCCCGCTGACTCTGGTGAGTCCAGCTCTTGGTGCGGGTCTGCGGGGATTGTCACGGGATTGGCGTCCTGCATTTTGTACCTCGCTAGTACTCTCCTTGCGTAAGCCTCTTGATGCAGGAGAATATCGTGCCGTCCGGTTCTCGTTCGATCTGCATCCCCAAGAAAAGATCCGCGTCGTTGTGAGTTATTTCAAATTCCTTTTGGAGCGTGCTGAGGAGCTCGTTTGTCTGATTCTGTTCATGCGCTGCTATCAATCCGTCGTCGATGTAGATGGCGAGAATCAGTCTCTGTCCCCGAATCCGGTTTGTGAATACGCACGGGTCTGCACTCGTGCTCCGAAGATTGAATTTCTTCAGGAACTCGGTGAATCTCCGATTCCAGCATCGCGACGATTGTTTTAGTCCGTATAGGCTGCGCTGCAGCTCGCAGACTTTCCCAGTCCCGTCGTCGTACCCTTCCGGCTGCTGCATGTGTATCGTCTCGTCGATTTCTCCGTACAGGAATGCTGTTTTGACGTCGAACTGCTTCACTTTCATGTTCTCGTTGGCAGCTACGGCGAGGATTGCTCGTACCGAGTCAAATCGAACTACCGGGCTATGAGTCTCCTGGTAATCTATTCCTTCGCGTTGTCGGAATCCACGAGCGACGAGTCTGGCTTTGTATCGTTGGACGTTGCCGTTGGAATCCCTCTTCAGTTTGAACGTCCATTTGCTGTCGATCACGCTTGAGTCCTTCGGTGCGTCTACGAGTTTCCATACTCGATTTTCCGTAAGAGACCGGAATTCTTCGTCCATCGCCTTCTTCCATGATTCTTTTTCGTCGCTTTCTACCGCTTCTCGGTAAGAGAGTGGCTCTTGACTCTCGGCCGTGAATACATTTTCGAAGTCTTGAAATCTCTCAGGCGGTCTCAGCGTCGCCCTGTCTCGAAGCCGACGACCTTCGTCTTGCGGTCGACCGTCTTCGTTGTTCCCGTCGTTTGCTCGATCGCCTGCGTCGACAAATTCACCTTCCTCGTCTTCCTCGTCCGGCTCTCCCTCGTCGTTCGCCGCTGGCTTGTTGTCGCTGTCCGTTTCTTCGCTCTCGTCTATGCCGTGTTCTTCGCCAAGCCATACTTCGACGTCGTCTCGCTCCTTCGGTTCGATCGTGTCGGCCATCTTCCCGGAGAAAACTCACGGTCTCGACTTTTCGGTTGTCGGGGTACCACACGCGGTATCCCTTGGTCTCGTCCCCGTAACCTACGAAGTAGCCCTTTTTCGCTTTCGCGTCCAACGTTCGGCGTTTTTCTTTGGGCACGTGGACGAAAACCTCTTCGCCGAATTTGTGAAAATCCTTTAGGACTGGTTTTCGCTGAAACCAGAGTTCCATTGGCGTTGCTCCCTTGGTGCTGCTCGTCCCGGTGCAGTTCAGTGTGTATACCGCTGCGTTAATTGCCTCTGCTCAGAATTCCGCCTTGAAGTCTCCTGCGAGCATGAGTGTGCGGCCCGCCTCGTTGAGTGTGCGGTTGTCTCTCTCAGCGGACCCGTTCTGCTCGGGGGTGTAGTTTACTGTTCGCTGATGCCTTATTCCGAGCCCACCCGTTAATTCTCTCATTTCTCGATTGGCGAACTCGAGCCCGTTATCCGTTCGGAGCACCCATACTCCTCCTGGGCACTGTTTTTCGGCCTTTTTGAGGAAATCTCTGACTCGGTCCGGCGTCTCGGCTTTGCTTTCGATGAAGTACACCGTTCTGTGGTGCGAAAAATCATCTTTTAATAGCAGGTAATATCTAGCGCCTCCGAGCGATCTCGTCGGCATGGGCCCGCAGAGATCTGCATGAATAATCTCGCCTATGCTCTTCGATTTCGAGTTGCTCGTCGGAAACGGAAGTCGATGCATTTTTCCGATCGTACATGCTTCGCAGAAGGGCTTTTCCTCACCTTTTACGGGTATTTTAAACCTGTCAAGCGTTTGCCTCACGTGCCGGAAGTTCTGGTGTGCCAGTCGCTCGTGCCACACCTGCAGTGTGTCCGTTGAGGCTGCGAGTGCTTGCGTTGGCTCCTGCTTCCCCGTCGACGGGCTCGGCTCGGCAATTTTGAACAGCATCTCGTATAATTTCCCGCGACGTTTACCTGTTGCGACAACGTGTCCGTTCCTCGTGAGCTCGCATTTGGCGTGAGACGACTGCATTCTCAGGCCTCTGTCCATCGCTGCTCCGGCTGAGAACAAATTATATTTGAGCTTTGGTACATACAGAACGTCTACGAGGTGGTTGTCGTTCCAATTGTTCCCATCGAACATAGTGACGTTGATCGATCCTCTGCCCTGAGCCTCGATGCAGCCTCCGTCGCCAATGCCGACTAGTCCCGGAGAGTCAAATGCCTTATACGTGATGAACCAGTCTCTGTGATGCGACATGTGGTCGGTGGCTCCAGTATCCATGACCCACGCTGAGTCTGTGATTTGTTGCTCCGGGGACGACGCGAGAGCTTCGCCTAGCAGGCCCTCTCCGTGCAGCTTCTTGCCTTGCGTATTGGGTTTTTCTTTTGACGCTCGGTTGTCGTCTCCTTTGCGGTCCGGACAGTCTCTTGCCCAGTGTCCTGGCTCTCCGCAGACAAAACACTTTCCTGGCTTCGACGACTCCCTCGATGTACCTCCTCGGCCTCGCTTCGAGCCTCGCTTGCCTCCTCGACCACGTTGCGTGTTAGTTGATAGAGCGTTGCCACTCTTGTCCTCTCGCAACGCATCCATGGCCTCTTCGGTCGTGAGTCTCGACTTTAGGTTTATAAGCGTGCGTTCTCCCGCTGGCGTTGCGTTCCATGAACTTATGAAGTATCGGTGGCTCTGCGGTAATGTTAACAGGATTTTTGTTATTATCATCGAGTCTGATATTGGCTCACCCAATAAGTTCAGCCTGTTCGCGATGTCTTCCAGTTTTGAAATGTGTGTGGAGATGTCATCGGAGCTCTTCTTCATTGCGCTGTACCAGTTTTGTTGCAGCATGTGCACATTCGCCTCCGATTTCTGCTCGTATATCGACTCGAGCTGTCTCCACATCTCCGCAGCAGAGTCGCAGTTCATAATGTGCAGCGTCGGCTGTTCTCCTATCGTCGTGACGATCACCTTTTGCCCTGTTGCGTCGGCTTTCTCCCACGCGGCGAGAGCTTTCTCGTGCGCCACCCGTGCAGCGGCAGTGGCGTCCGCGGCTGGCGCCTCGGGCTTTACCTCGGTCCCGAGAGTCACTTTCAGCGCACCATGCGATCTCAAAATCACTTTTATTTGAAATTTCCACATGTTCCAGTTCTCGATGTTCTTGAGTCTCACTACTCTTGAGAGTTCGCTTTCCATTGTCGCTTGGTTATGTTTCCACTATTGCTCGTGGCAGGGAATAACCTCAAAAGGAAACCGGCGCTTGGAGTATTCTCGATTCTCTCACTTTTCTTCACTTTTTACCGAAACTATTTCCCGCACAAGGAAACTGGGCCCATAACCTGTTAAGTTTAGGTAAGCGCGAATAAATTCCAGCTTGGATGTGCAAGGAAAGAAAAGATTAGTTTATTCGGGTGAGAAAAGGTGTTCGCGTTACATATTCTTCGGAACAAGTAGTAGCAAAAAGCGCAGGCGCGAAGGAAGTTCTCGCTTGCGGAGGGAAGGAGAGTGTGTCAAGGGACTGTCGGTAAAGCCGATTCCTCAACAATTCTCTCTCTCTCTCTCTCTCTCGCGCGCGCGCGCGCGCGGTGTCGATCTCTAGCTCTATCACGCTGACTCTATCGCTCTCTCTCATGCTCACAATATCTTTCTGTCTCTATGTTTCTCTCTCTCTCTCTCTCTCTCTCTCTCTCTCTCTTGCGCACTCGCGATCTCTCTTACATACAGAATTTCATTCTCTCGCGCTCTCTCTTTTAAGTGGCAGATATACAGGGTGGTCTAAAAGTCCCGTAACGGTTTTGTAACCGCAGGGGGATAGATATTGGTAGGCGAGGGTGGGGGGGGACAGCGCGCAGTTGCCGGCGAGCTTACGTCGCCGCTCCGGCGTATCGCGTACCCACCCCTCGCCTGGCAATAGCCATCGCCGTGCGGTCACATCTCGCAACGCGCTCGAATTGGACAGGGGGCAGGGCATAGACGACGATTTTTTATAATTAATTAATCGTAAACTATTGGGAAAATTGCAAATTGTTCAGGACTTTTCTGATCATCTCGATCAGTTCTACCTTCTACCTTCTCACGAAAGCTCTGGCATATATGTTGTGAATCACCCAGTATATCCAGCTATTATATATAAATATCTTACTCTAATAATTTATAAATTGAAAATGAAATTTGAGCAGTTGAAGATATTCAAAATTATATTTTAAATTCTAAAAATATTTATAATTGTACAAATATAATGTGTGAATTAAATATTTTGGAAATTTAAATATTTGAATTCCTTTAAAATCTAGCATTTTTATGGATCTTCGGAATCTTGGTTTAACTTTCGTTTCCTTTCTCGTCGTTTATTATTCTTTACACGTTTTTCATCATGTTTTTCCACTCTAGATTCAACGTCGATTCTACACGTCATAAACGGTTGATCTCGGGTATCCAAAGAACCGAAATATTTCCATTGCCGAGCGCCCAGCGCGAAGCCCTTCGATGATCGCGGCTCTTCGATTATACTCTGCACTTGGTTTCAACATCGCAGCTATTTTGAGATTACGATTGTTTTCTAAAAGTATCAGGCTTTCGCAGACGCCAACAACGATCTCTAACAGAGCCACAATAAGGCGAGAAATTTAAATCGAAATTTGTCCGGATTTTGGCGGCGCACCCTGTATACACAAACATAACAATATATGCCTTAACCCTATATAAGCATACAAATATAGATACAATACAATTGTACACAATTATAAATAAGTAATTTTTTACATTACAATTTGTTTCATATAAAACAATGTCTAAATGTATAAAGTTATACAGAACTGTGTAAAATTGTAAATTTGAACGCACGCCACACGCACAACACATAAGCATACAAATATGCAAAATAAGTACAAATATACACGAACAAAACAATATGTGTCTTAATCCTATATACGCATACAAATATACATGCGAAAATATATAATGCGCGCACGCTAGAGAGAGAGAGAGGGA
>NW_011965382.1:0-4882 GCF_000949405.1 Vollenhovia emeryi
CTCAGCGAAACAAAATAATTAGTAATATTATATGACTAGCATATGATAAAAATTGACCAGACATATGTGACTTAATAAAATTGAAATTAAAAATATATATCTGTATGTTAAGATAAACAATATAATAAATAAATACATGTTTAAAAATAAAAAATTTAAATAAAAAAATTAATCTTTTTTAAATATAAATTTTGTGCATTATGAAGATCCAAATGTCTTGAATCAACTTCAAAATTCATGCAATTAATATCCTCAGACTGAAAATATGATCTAACTCTACAAATAGCTGAAATGGTATCATTGGATAATTTATTTCGTTTCTTATTCTTGACGTCAGTTACAATTGAAAATATTCGTTCCGCTTCAGCATTAGAATGTGGTAAAGACAAAACTGCTTCTACTAAGAATTCTAAATTTGGAAACATTTTCTCGTCATTAATTTCATCTTTAAAACTTAATATTTTTTTCCACATTGCATCAACTTCAAGACATGTTAATTCTTCTTTTTCTGAATTATTAAAAATTGATGGTAAAATTCGCCACTCTATTGGTAATTTTGTAATATTAATATTTTCTAAAGTTATATGGTTGGCAATATTTGATAAATCTTTAAATTTATTTCTATTCTCGTGATAAAGTGCAACTTTTCCTTCTAGAAAATTTAATTGCTCAAAAAAGTTATCGTTATAGGGTAAGCGTTGTGTCATTTCCTTTAATGTTGTTTTATAAAAATCTAAACATGTTAATTTAATTTGTTGCACAAATTCTACAGAATATCCTAATAAAAAATTTTCACATTCCGGCCCAACATATATATCGGTCAAATTTTTGATGTTTTTTTCATCATCTACATTCGAAGTAGTGATGTTGTTCAATGCCTCAGAAATAATAAAATTTTCAGTTATTAAATTTATTATTATATTACTTTGAGCAAACAATTTGTGTATTAAAATTTTGCGCGATTGAAATAAGCCATTAAATTTATTAAAACAATCCAATGAATATTTTAAAAATAATAAATAAGCTCTAATTGAAGCATCATTTAAAAGTATTAAAATATCTTCAGCAGATTTACATTTATCCTCTACAACTGCTAAAGTAAAATAGCTTTTTAGTACAGTCCAATTATTGAGTAATCGAACTACACATTTATGCAAAACTAACCATCTAGTGTTACACAATTTTAAAATCTTATTTCGTTCAACGTTATAAAAGTCTTGAAACTCTCCTAAAATTGCACATCGTTTTGCACTGCCCGAAATGTAACTGGCAACATTTCTAAATAAAATTTCACAATTTTGCGGTAATTTTGCACATGCTTTACTTGCTATAATCGCGGAGGAATGGCAAATACATTTTTATATTATTAAATTTGGAACTTCAGATTTTAAATGTGAAAAAAAAGAATTATTACGTCCGATCATTACAGAAGCATTATCACATGCCATTCCAATTATATTTTTTATCGGAATTTCTTTTTCTAAGAAAAAAGTTTTAAAAACCTCAAAAATTTTTTTTGCACTACAGTCCACGGCATTTAATGACAATAATTCTAATAATTGTGTTTTTACTCTTTTATCAAATGGTGAAACATATTGGACAAGTATACACATAAGTTTATTATCTGTAATATCCGTACTTTCATCAATCAATACAGAAAATTTTCGTCCTTTCAAAATTTCAACGAGTTTTTCTGTTTCGCGTTTTGCTACTATATCTTTTACAATATTTGTACATTTCAGACGACCCAGTGACAAATCTTGTACAACTTCAGGTTCTATGCAAATGTCTTTTATCAAAGGAATTAGATGATCTACGTTAGTAAAAGCAATATTGTGTTCAGCAAAAAAAGTAGCTAATTTTATTTCCGCGCGTTTTACTTTATCATTATGTGAAAGAGTGCTGACACAATTGACATTATTGAGACTTTGATTTCGACCTTTAATTTCGTTTATATGTTTAGCTGTCTGTGAATGTCTGACTATCTTCGTTTTACAACATGTAATGCTGGTGTTACAAACCATACAAAATGCTTTATTAGGTTCGAAATGGGGAGCTAACCATCCCTTAAAAATTTCTTCATCTAACCACGAATTTCTAAAATGTCTGCTAGTTTCTTTCTTAATGGCTCCTTTAGCGACATTTGGATCCATAATGCACACTTAAATTATAATAACATTAAATAAAATATTTATACCGACTTACCTTACCTTCATATTGGTTATGATCCTCCTCGCTGCGATGTTTCGCCGGCCGTCCCGCAAAACAATAGGTTCCCACTTTCTGAGCATGTCGCCGTTACTGGATTTCACTAGATCTGCACTGCGCATGCCCGAAAAGGGAGCAAATCTAACATCACTGCCGCCGAGACATGAGATCGTTAAAATTCAATGGACGAAACGAGTCCGAGAAACGAAGACTCATCGAGGAGCTGCATGCTCCGGTGAGAAGGAATTTTCCCCGGAGACGTGTGAATGGTTATTGAAAGATGTCGGCGATCGGAAATAAACATGTGGGGAACGGTGTTGTAATTCGGAAACAGTTCTGTATTTCGGAAACAGGTCCGTATTTCGGTAACGGGTCTGTAATTCGGAAACAGGTCTGTATTTCGGAGCTGTTAAAAACATATATCGCATGGTACCCTTTTTGCGCGTATCATTACGTCGACGGTTGTACCGCCGAGACATGAGATCGTTAAAATCTAATGGATGTAACGAGTCCGAGAAACGAAGACTCGTCGTTACATCCATTAGATTTTAACATCGAGGAGCTGCATGCTCCGGTGAGAAAGAATTTTCCACGAAGACGCGTCATAGTTCGAGGATACGATGATCTGTGGCAGGCCGACATCGTAGACATGTATGCATACTCACGTTTCAACAGAGGTTATCACTACATACTCACCGTCGTCGATGTGTTGAGCAAGCATGCTTGGGCTATGCCACTTAAGACTAAAGGTGGAAGGGAGACGGTTAATGCTATCTGTGAGATAAGCTGAGAAGGAAAAAAGAGAACAATAATTAATGGCAGACAATTAATATTCATTGTGAGGTACAAAAATATGGTTATTAACGTAGGTCGGCATTTATGGCTGTTCCTTGAGAAAGGATCGCCGGGGCACCTCGCGCGCATGTATACCATGAATTATTATTGAATGGGAAACGCCGGCAAGATCTTTTGAGTCGGGGACGGGCGGTTATCAGGAGGCACACCAAACGGCTTAGCCATTCCGTTGGGAGCGACGTTAAAATGCCTTCGAAAATAAAATCCCTCATTTCGCAGGTCAGCTTCAAACCGCGTTCTCGAGTACGCGCTCCATTTTCCTTTATGTGTAAGTTCTTACACGTGAGACGCTATCGATTTATCAAAGTTTCGCTGATAAAAATTAATTACGACGATTAAAATGCGCAAAATTAAACTTACAATAATTATATTAATATTCTCCAGCCGAAGACCAGTTTTTGCCGGTTACTTACTTACAAAAAAATAGTATTGAATGAGAAGGCAACTAATATCTACCACAAAACTGTACTAGTACAGTTGAAAACATGGGTAATAATTTGTGGTAGATATTATCACAATGTACTACCCAGGTGTTCGCGCTATTAAAAAAGGTGTCGAAACGATATGTATTACATGTAACTTAGTAGGTGCTAGTATAAACGCGGAACTCTCTGACATCATGCACCTTGATAAGGAAGTCGCCGTCAGCAGCCAGGTTTCGGCGCTTGACCTCATGACTCGTGCCATGGATACGCGCAGCTGTGTGTCTGTGCTAATCAAAGACATCCCGGTGATATCTATTACATGCACGCGCCGCGGACCTCCCCTTCCCCGCATCCTTATGGAACCTGACAGAATGTTGTTGTACAAGGAATAATCACAATAAGCCTAAATTCTTATCAAGCATTAACTAATATTGAAATAAATAAAATTCATTTAAAAATTGGAACACATTGCCACTACTTGAGTGGCGATTGCATTGATTTAGAAGGAAGATGTACATTTTGGGAAAAGATACCGAATGACTTCTGCAAATTTAATCATTATTATATTTTATATGAAGGCATGGTCAATAAGATGGTCAGTGACATAGACGAAAATTACAATTTATTTATTCCCAATCAACACAAGACGTAACATTTGTCTTATCACGAATATCTTTGAGAAATATAATATAAATGGACATTAAAATTGTTGTTACCGCAGCTGTACATTGACACTATTAAAAATGAAAGATTTGCATTTTTTGTGTTTTATGACTTCACCGTTGAAAAAAAGTGGTGGGTTAAATCAGATCTGACATAGAAATAATATCTCAGTCGCTCTACATCAGTTATAAGCACAGGCACGATGAATTATTACGTAAAACGAGCAATATTTTGTAGACAATGCATCGAAGAATTGTTAGTTGGCGAAGAATATTTTATACTTAGAGATAACGTGCGCATACCATAAAAAGTCGCTGTCAGCAGCCAGGTTTCGGCGTTTGATCCCATACCATGAAAAAATAATTGCTTCCTCATAGAGGAAGCTTTGTTTTCATGCGAAAAATTTTTTTCCAGTTTTCAATGCCAATGGGTTTAGAATGTTTTAAAAACTCAAAAAACACAATTTTGCTTCCTTATAGAGGAAGCTTTGTTTCGATGCGAAAAATTTTTTTCCAGTTTTCATTGCCAATGGGTTTAGAATGTTTTAAAAACTCAAAAAAACACATTTTTAAAAAAAAAGTCTGTGCACCTGTATGTGTGTTCGCAAAATTGTTCGCGCTCTCACCTCCGCAATTTTTGAGATATCGCCTTCTACTTTGGCACATTTATTGAGTGTGATTAAGAGATGGCTGGTATTGTATTTGACGATATTCGGTGTAACGGTTCAGTTT
>NW_011965382.1:4982-6527 GCF_000949405.1 Vollenhovia emeryi
GGGTCCTGGGGGCCGCCGGCGGGGGGCTGCTGCTGGGGCTGGGGGGGTCTTTCTCCCCTGGCTTGCGGCGGCAGCCTGCTCGGACGAAGGGTGCCTCATGGGTGTCACGCCCCCTGTCGCGCCCCGTGCCGGGGGGCCCGCGCGAGAGCCCACTTTCCTAGCGCGGACTACCCCCCGGCGGAAGACGCAACCACGCTGGTCGCCACGGCGGATCGGGGTGAAGGGGGGGAGGGCTCCCCCCTGACACTTCCGTCCGTCCGTGGGACCCCTCGGCTTTGGCAAGCGCGCGCGATGGTGTCCGCGAGGTCGGAGGCGCGGAACCCCCGAAAACCCCTTTGTAGAGGGGGGCGAGTAGGGGGCTGGAGCCCAGTGGCGGGGTGCGGTATCCCCCCGCCCCGTGGCATATTCCGACTCCCCTGGGAGGACTCAGGGGCCCGGGCTGCGGCCGGCGTCCGTGGTCATGTTTCGCGGTCGGTCGTGGCCCGGAGGGGGTATACCCCGGTCGGAGGAGCCTCGCGCGTTATGGGGATAAGATTAGAAATGGCTAATAAAAAACCCACTTCTTTTTTTAATAAGAGCGTGGAGGGAGGAGAGGAGGTGTAGGCGGGCGCACAGTCGCGATCGTACGCGATTGTTGCGCAGGGGGCGCAGGGCGGCGCGGCAGGCGGTCACCAGCCTGGCCCTTCGGGAGAGCCACTCGGCCCCAAGATTGTGAGCGTGGAGAGCGCTCACATTGAGGTGGGCAAGCTGCGGGGCACAGGGAAGATCAAACCTGGCCCCAAAAGCTCGAAGATCGCCGAGAGGCGAGAGCGGGATCCGCGACGGACCAAGTCCGACCCTCAGGGCCAGGAGCCCATCCAGGGCCAGGAGCCCACGGGTCTGGCTGGTAAGGTCCAGAGGACGGAGCGCTCACCCCCCCCGAAAACCGGTAAGGGGGAGCGACAACGACGAGCGCGGCGAGCTCCGCCCTCGAGGACTCGGATGAATCCTCGCGCGAGGTGGACCCCGAGGGGGACGGTGGCTCCGACGAGAGCATTAAGTCCCACACGTCCCGCTCGGGGGCCACGAAGAGGAGTCGGAGCAGTAGGAGGAGGAAAGGCGCGAAACAGCCGCGCCCTCACGACAGCTCCAGTGGGGAGGAGGAGGACCTCCGCCCCGAGAAAAAGGACGGCCGGGGCAGACCCGTCAAAATGGGGGAGGGCGTTGCGATCGACGCCCGCAAAAAAGCCAACAGGGAACTCAACGAGAAAAGGAGGCAACTCCGCGACGTTGAGAAGATCCTCCAGGGGGATTATGACCCCAAAAAATACAATGCCGCGAGGCAGCAGAAGGTGAGGGAGCTGGAAGAGCAAATCCCCCAGCTCCCCACCCGCGATATAGTGGCGTGTGTGTTGGAGCACGCCAGCGCGATCGATCACGCGGTGACTGCCAGCAGGAATCTGAAAGGATCCCTTGCTGGCAAGATAAGGGACGGGGCCTTGTACACCAAGGTCGCCGTCGACGCCCTCTCGACCAGGGTGAGTGGGGAGAGGAGCGAGAGGGAAG
>NW_011965383.1:0-3498 GCF_000949405.1 Vollenhovia emeryi
CGCGGCCGATCGGATCGGTGCGCGCTCCTCTCTGGGGGTGAAGTAAAAACTTTAACGTCATAGTGGGCCTGGCCGTCTCCAGGAAACACTTTTCGTAGAAGCACCGGCCGGGATAGGGGGTGGCTCCCCCGAAAAGGGCATCTCCACTGCCCGGCCTTTAATTAGGGAATCTTAAAACCGGGGAAGTACCCCCACCGCGGTGGGGGTCCCATGATGGGCGAACCGGTATTACTAGTATCTGCCATTATGTCTCTTCAACACAAAAACCGTGCGAAAGGAGGAGGTAGGAAGGAAACGGGCAACTCCCAGGGGGAGACCCGTAGAGAGGGAGCCAGCACATCGGCGAGGAAGACTCGCGGCGCGAAACCGGGGCCGCTGAGTTCGAAACCGGCGAGGGAGATTCCACTCCCGACGGACACGGATGAGTCCGATACAGAGGAGAGGGTCGATGTCGACGTGGAATACGACCCATCCACGGGCGACGAATCGTCTTCCGGCTCGTCGGTGGATCAGTCCACCGGCAAGAGGAAGAAAGAGGGAGGCCTTCCACAACGTACAAGGGTACTAAGATGAGGGAGAAGAGGGCGTGCCGGCAAGAGACCAAGAAACTAAAAGCCGAAAAGAAGGCGTTGGAGGATGTGCTCAATCCCAAGGTGGCACCTCGAAACGCGACACCAGAGAGGTTTGAAATCATCCGCCAGATGGAAGGGCTGAGCAACGTCCAAATCGCGGCGGAGATGTTGGAAAACATCGACGAGGTAACCAAGGTAGCCGAAAGATCCTCCAATCTAAAAGGCACCTTCGTTAAGAAGCTAAAGGCCAGCTCCAACAAGCTGAGGGCTGCTGCCGTCGTGGTGGGCAAGAAGACGGCCGACTCCACCAACGCGGCCCTAGAGGAAGAGACGGTGAGGCTGAGAGGAAGAGTGAGGACCCTCGAGGAGCAGGTGGGGAGACTCACGGCTCTCCTTCACAAGGAGAGGGAGGAGAGAGTAAAGAGGGAAGCGGCGAGGGAACCAGAGGAAACAATGGAAGTGGAGATGCCAGAAGAGCACCCCGCCCAAGCCCGAACCCAAAGCCCGGTGAAACTCGCCAAGAATGAAAGGTCAATGCGATCAAAGGCCCAAACTGATAGGCAACGGGCAGAGAAGGCGGGGAAATCGGAGTCGGCCCAAGCGAGTGAGAACCCGGTATATCGACCGACAATCAGGGGAGAGAGGAGATTGATCGAGGAACCTCCATTGGATGAGGCCATGGAGGGAGTTAAAAGGATCATGGAGGGGTTATCCATCAAGGAGATTGTCAATGGGAACCCACAAGAGGTAAGAGGCAAACTGGAAAATTTAGTTGTAAGATGCCAGGGAGCGCTATCTCGAATCCCGAGGGAGAGTAAGTCGGGCAGGGGAAGCGACGGGAGAAGTCTGCCTTCCATCACAAAGATGGAAGTGGTTAAAGGCAGAGTGAGGGTGAGGGCAAGGGAGACGGCTGCGAAGATCATTCGTGATTCGAAGACGCCCAAGGAACAGGCCCACAATCCCCCGAGCACCTCATGGGTGGAGGTGGTGAGGAAGGGGAAAGGTAAGAAGAAGCCGGCGACCGACAACAAGCCACCAGCGACGAGGCCCGCGAAACCTGAAGCTGCGGCTTTGGAGAAAGGCAGGAAGAAGGCCACATACGCGGAAGCGGCTAAGATGAGGTCATCTGACAAAGGCGGAAAGGCGAACCAGCCAACTACAATGGGGAGCGGGAAAGGAGAAAAACAACCCCAACGGACGGACACAAAGGCAGTTAAGCCAAGTGCAGTCCAGGGGACGAAAGCACAGGTACCGGCCCTGAAAAAGAGAAGGTCTCCGAGGTCGGAAGCAGTTTCGATCTCCTTCCCTGCCGGCGAAAGTGCGCAGGGCATGCGGGACATCCGAGCGAAGGTCGATCTGGAGACCTTAGGGATAGGGCCCCTGAAGCAAAGAAGGGCGCTAACAGGGGCCCTGATATTTGAAATATCGGGGCCGGAGAGCGCGAAAAAGGCCGACGCCCTCGCGAAGAAGGTGAGCGAGGCGGTAGCAGGCAAGGAGGGAATTCGGATCTCTCGCCCCACGAAGATGGCGGAGATCCGAGTCAAAGACTTGGACGAATCCCTCACCCAAGAGGAAATCGCCCAGGCCATAGCACGAGTGGGAGGCTGCGGTCAGGGTGACATAAAGATGGGCCAACCCAGGAGGGCTCCTAATGGATTGGCGACGGTCTGGGCCCAATGCCCGGTCGCAGCGGCGACAAAAGTAGCAGCGGAGAGGCGCATCAGGGTCGGGTGGGTATCCCTACGTGTGGAGATGCTCAACGCCCGTCCCCTGGTGTGCTTCCGTTGCTTGGAGAGGGGGCATGTTCGGGAGCAGTGCCGCAACCCGGCTGACCGAAGTGCCCTATGCTATAGGTGCGGCAAAGAGGGCCACAAGGCACAAGAGTGCGGTGGCGAACTGAATTGCCCGGTCTGCAGCGCCAGGGGTCTTCCGGCGCGACACAAGGCAGGCGGAGCGGCCTGCCCCCCGGTGTCCAAAAAGGCCATGAAGAAGGCCAGAAAAACCGGGGCACAGAAGTCAAAGGAGGGGGAGAGCAAGGAGGTCAGGGGGGAGGTCAACAGAGATGAAGCGATGGAGACCGAACCCATGACGGAAATGCAGGGAGCCGAGTCTACGGCGAAAGTAGGGGGAGAAGGCCAGGAGGAGGCCGCTACGGCATCGCCTTCACAATGCTAAAGGCGATGCAGGCGAATCTGGCCCGCTCCCGTCAGGCACAGGACCTGTTCCTGCACAGCCTGGCGGAAAGAAACTGTGGCCTGGGCATAGCTGCCGAGCCGAACCGTGTGCCTAAACACCCGTGCTGGGCAGGCAGCACGGACGGCTCAGTGGCCATCACTTGGAGGAGGACACGGGAGAGACACACTCCCGTGTCCAAGATAGGTGGTGGCGAGGGATGGGTCGCGGTTAGGTGGGGGCCGATGATAGTCATCGGTGTCTACCTGCGGCCCAGTCTCTCCCGCCACGACTACGAGGAGAGGCTCGACGACCTGGAAACGCAGATCGCGGGCCTACTGCCGGCCCCCATTCTGGTCGCCGGGGACTTTAACGCCAAATCGGCGATGTGGGGTTCCCGGCGGCCGGACGCCAAGGGGGGCGATGTAGTGGACTGGGCGGCGCGGTTAGGGCTCCATCTCCTCAACCGAGGTGACAGGAGCACGTGTGTGCGGACGCAGGGGGAATCCGTGATTGACCTGTCGTGGGTTTCCCCTGCGGCCGCGGGATGGGCGACCTCGTGGCGGGTGGCGGAGGATATAGATATCCTGTCCGACCACCTGCCCATCGAGATGAGCTTCCGAGTGGGAGATGGAGGGGTGCCAGAAAGGGAGGGTCCACGCAGGTGGGCTACCACCAAGATGGACCCAGACAAGCTTCTGGCGTCACTCACGGCAGCCAATTGGGCACGTGGTCCCGAGGACATGGGGATCGA
>NW_011965383.1:5145-6428 GCF_000949405.1 Vollenhovia emeryi
GGGTCGAGGTGGAAGACGTCCGCGTCCAGGTGGGGGCCCAGATCAAATATCTGGGCCTCCACGTAGATGGAAGGTGGAGATTTGGGGAGCACCTCAATCGGCTGACGCCCAGGTTGGATAAGGCGGCGAGCGCCTTATCGCGCCTGATGCCCAACCTGGGCGGCCCGCGTGGGAAAATACGGAGGCTCTATGCAAACGTTATCAACTCGATGGCATTGTATGGAGCCCCGATATGGTCGACCGCCCTGACAAAGAATCGAAGGGCCATTGCGGTCTTAAACAAGACCCAAAGACGCATGGCAGTCAGGGCGGTCCGTGGATACAGGACCATTTCCCACGCGGCAGCCACACTGATGGCCGGGATGCCCCCGATAGCTATGAATGCCCGGGCACACGCTCGGGTGTACGAGCAAATAGCTGAGCAGAGGGCAAGGGGGATCCCGGTACCGCCGAGGGTGAGGAGGCTCCTCAGTCTCCGCATAAAGGAGGAGGTGAGGGAGGAGTGGCGAGCCTGGCTGGCCGAACCGGGCCGTGCGGGTAGGAGAACGGTTCAAGCCATCCTCCCTCACTTCGACGACTGGATAAACCGGTCGTGGACGCGGGCGTCATATAGGACGACGCAGGTACTCTCCGGGCACGGTTGCTTCGGGGAGTACCTGCATAGGATACAAAGGGAACCCGACCCAAGGTGCCACCATTGCACGGAGGAGAGAGACACGGCGCAGCACACGCTGGACAGCTGTCCAGCGTGGGCAGAAGAGCGCCGTGCTCTCATTGAGGAAGTAGGAGGGGACCTCTCGCTGCCGGCCGTAGTGAAGGCCGTGACGGAGAGGGAAGAAGCGTGGGAGGCCTTCGCTCTCTTTTGTGAGCGCGTCATAGCGCAGAAGGAGCAAGCGGAGAGAGAGAGAAGGGGAGAAGTTAACCTTCCCCCGGACCCTGGAGGGAATGGTGGCCGGCGGGGAGGGCAACGAAGGAGAGCCCCCCGAGGAATGCCGGCGCACCTAAGGAGGTGGTAGGAGTCACCTTCGTCAACACGAAGGTGACGAACATCGGAAGAAGAGGAGGCAGTCCGAGGCGAACGAGGAGCACGGACGAGGAGCACCACTGGTGCCGAACGAGGAAGAAGGGGGAGTTAAGGCGTCCAGGTCCCGCCGTAAGAATAGGCCTGGGGTATCTCCTGCCTCTCGTAAAAGGCGAGTAAAAGGAGCATCAAAGCCGGGAAGTCCTAAGGGACCCCTGGCGGGCGGGCTGGGGCTGGAGACCCCAACCCGTCCTCCCCCACA
>NW_011965384.1:0-6429 GCF_000949405.1 Vollenhovia emeryi
TGTACTTAAGACCTATTTGGATATTTACAAACAATAAAATGACGACGCATTTTCTAATATATTTATATTTCTCCTTTGTATACTAAAGGGTTATCCCGTAAATAAAGATTTATTATTATTAGTAAATAAATTGACAACGCATCGAGCCTCAAAACAAGCATTTCTCTAATCGCCTAAAGCGCGCCAGGCCGTTAGGCGAAAAGCCGACTTGTCGTCTAACAGGCTGAATTTTTCAGGCCATTGGACTATATCGTCGTCGATTAGCCTAACGGGTGGCATTTAGCTAAACGCCTAGGCTTTTAGCTAAATAACTAATTTCGCTATCGGGCTACGACATATATGTATACTAATATACATTTTTGTTTATAAATATATTATAATTTAATCTATGCATTTAGGTCACACACACACTTTTGTATTTTTTTTATTTAAATATAAATTACGTATAAGGATTAATGCGAACGGATTAGCAAAATCATTTTGTAATACTGGTTCAATTGCGTATCCAATATTGATCCAATTGTATAACCAATACTGGACCAGTTGTATATCCAATGTTGGTCCGATCGTACACCCAATACTGGTACAGTTAAATAACCAATATCGGCCCATCAGTTATTGCCAGAGTCGAATCAGTACTGGCAATTAAGCACGGCATGGCGTTACACTCCTGTGTTAAATCTGTACTGGCACAATACTGGCGGCCAGTACCGCCACAACGGCAAACTGTACAGTCCCAATATTGGGCTGATTTAATATTTCTACGTGGGTTGACGAACTTGATTCGAGAGCCAACTGCATGCTTCATTGAACGAGAATCAGGTGTTTAAATGGAATAACTAGAATGTAAGGTGACAGTCCGGCGTGAGATAACGGAATATAACATATAATAACTTAGAAAGTAAGAAATAAATATAAATATGTAGAGAAAGACGAAACGAATGACTAACACGAAGGGACCAAATGTGAGCGATGGATGGAGGAACGAGTGAGTTAAAATCGCAATTAAAAGGATTTTATGTTTCTTCAGATAAGCAACATAAAAGGGGGAGCATTGTAAGATAGTGTTATGCTAACCCCCCTCTCGACAAGCAAATACGGAAGGAGCAAAGCGTACGCGCATGCTCGATGATCGAGGAGCCGACTTCGGACGATCGACAAACTGATCGTCCTCTTTCGTTCTGGAGCGGTCCAAGGAAAAAGGCATAAATTGAGAGCTGTTCCTGAGCAAATTATATCTAAGTCCTCGAGGCACCAATGGAACAGAGAAGTCCTGCTATCGAATAGAAAGGAGTTTCCCGTTACGGATACGCTCCGGAACGGCGAGACAGGCGAGAGAGCCACCGTTGGATTCAGAAGCTACGAAGCAGATGAGTAATTTATATTAGCTGATTAGACACGTATCGCTCATCTTTCTAGACATTATGTCACGACTTATCTGACTCTGTATTTGCGAATAGATTTAATCGTAACTTTCTTCAAACAGGGTGAAGCATCGCCACAAGCTTTTATTATCGCACATTTTTATTATACATATATATCAGCATAGGGTAACCTTGTATATAACTTTTATGTTTTGTCCCAAGCGACTCGCGATCTTTTATGACGACATAACAAATAATCAAATATGACTGTTGAGCCGATCTCTAACTTGTATATTAGAATATAAAATGTTTCGGTTTTGTTAATTGAATCGAGTGAATTTATTATTCCCCGAGTTCCTTGATCTCTCAAAGTAAGTAGCGAATTTCGAATTGAATTCTTTTTGGAAGGATAAGAGGAGAAGTGAGCTTACATGACTCATTGTCAGTCGATTTTAACATGTGACGGTAGATAGTTCTCTTCGACTCACAATCAGACCGTAGTCTCTACCTCCAGTAAATTGTTTTTTTGAAGAGAACTAAACTCTTCTATCAATTTGCAATACTGTTCTCACTTGGCAATGTGCAACAGAAACACAATTGATCTAGAATATTACTACATGAAGACACTAGATGGAGAGTATACTTTACCTGACTACAAGTAACATCTTTGTTTTACTCGATATTGACGTTAATCTATTATATTTTCCATTATATAGTAATTTTGATATCACATTATTATAGGGAGATGTTCGCTGATGATGACTAACAATAAGTAGAGTCGAAATGTTCGATCGATATTTTTAATTGTTAATTTTGCAAAGTCCTTTATACATTAATTTTAACCTTAATTGCGTATCTCTATTGTAATAATTTTATTTATAAGTTATTTAACTTTATCTGTATTATCCTTCGATCTTATTTGTTTGCGTCGTTATACACTTTTTCTTAGTTCCTTGTTTATGAATTTGTAACGGCGTTATATTAAATTGAGTTGCTCGTTACATTATTGGCCTATACCCTTTATATTTTTTAAAAATTATTTTGATAAACGACACAAACCGGCTCATGTATATAAAGTTAGCGACTTAGTTATGATACGAAATATAGATACGACGAAAGGAGCTTCGAGAAAAATTATTCCTGAATTTAAAGAACCATATGAAGTAATAAAAACTTTACGAAATGACCGATATGTAATTAAAGATGTTAAGGTTCACCAAATTACGAGTAGACCTTACGAAGGTACATGGGAAGCTACGAATATACGACCGTGGAGTTCTGACAATAATTTGTAATAAAAAAATAACATATACTGTTATAGACTGCGATGTTATGATCGTTATATTATAAGATAGAATTGTATGACTCCGAGGGCGGAAGTCAAGTCAGGAATGGCGGAGTGTAATAAATAACGCCATCTGAACACGTTCTCATGTAATTGTTAGAATCTTAGCTAAACCAGTTGACGAAAGTCAGTCGCTATTTAACTGCCGAAGGTGACAGACGTGTAGACATTCGGCTAGACTGTACAAGTGTTTTCTCAGTGTGACCGCTCCGATGTAGGATCTTCTCAAATATATTATTAACTCCAAAAAGTATCTCGGTATACTAAATTATTGTCATCCTGATAAATTTTAAATCCGCAATTACGAAATACTATATTCATTACACTTTAAGCATAGCTGAATTCGTTCATTGCCTCTTTCTAAAGTAACAGTTGGAAGGAGACAAAAAACAAATTAAACTAAGTTTAAAGTTAAGCGACGTTGGTGAAACCGGGCCTAAGTCGTCTTTTTGCAGCCCTGTCCACCTCTGACCACGGCATTATAAAAAACATTATCAAAATAATGCAAAATTCTGAAAAACAAAACGTAAAAGATGCAAAAAAAATAACATCAAAATAACGCTAAATCTGTAAAACAAAACGCAAAAATGCTAAAAAATAACACCAAACTGTCACACCTCTAATAATAAAGTATCTATATAGCTTGGATAAATATCCATTTTAGTTGGCGCAATTTAATGATATCATTACTTTTGTAAAGAAGATACTTTTATAGAAAAGATAAAAATGTTTTTTCTAAAAAAATATATCCAAATAATTAAATTATACAGGGTGTCTGATGCAAAAGTAGCCACCTTGAAAATAGTGGTAGATTGGGTTAAACTAAGGAGAAATATCATGTACCGCGGTACAAAATAACAATAGTTATCGAGTAATAAATACACCGTGGTGGGACTAGGCGCGGCGAGGAGCGCGGCGCGGGCGGCGAGCGCGGCAGCGAGCGCGAGCGACGGGCGACCTGAAACATAAACATAGTATCTCGCGCGTCGCTCCACCTCCCGCTCATTGATCGATTTTCTTAAATGCCTTCCGAGTCCGGCCTACCGTCTCCTGCATCCTCATTCGCTCAAACGTGTAAATTTATTACTCGATAACTATTGTTACTTTGTACCGCGGTACATGATATTTCTCCTTAGTTTAACCCAATCTACCACTATTTTCAAGGTGGCTACTTTTGCATCAGACACCCTGTATAATTCTTGATTGGGTAACGCTTGGCTTCTTTTTTTACCTTTTTTAATAATCATAACCACGCAATTTTTAATAAGAAAATTAGATACAAACTTTTGCACTTTTTAATGAGACATTATTTCGAACTATAAATTTAATCAAATGTATATTTTTCGACCATAACAAGCAAATGTATTGTATTAGAAATAATACAACTTTTGACTATTGTTTGCGGTCCTTTTCAAGTAAAACTAATATGAAAATACTATATGAATTGCATATGACATTAACACAGGATTAAGAATAAGAATTATTATTATAAATTATCAATTGAGGGAAACCTAAGTCGTAAAGGAATCGTATAAGTATAAATTACAAACGTGCACATCCTGTGCATCGAAATAAAATTGTACCTCAAAAATCATTGATCTAAAGACTAAAACCAGTTATTATAATAAAAAATACAATTTAAGTCCGACAACCAAATCAAAACGTCGAACTTATATGTAGTAAATATCCGTGTTATAACAGCGTTATATAATTTGCCAAGTATGGTAAAAAAAAAATACATTTAGTTAGTTATTTCTGTCGACCTGGAAGAAGTTCACATTTGGTCTATAACATAAGAAAGACCAATACGAGCTTAATGGCTCCTGCCCACTGGATGCGGTAACGTTGCTATGCGACGGAACTTGGCTAGAGAAACCAGCACTAGCCAATCCACATCCGAGCGCAAGAGACGTTGATTGGCTAGTGCTGGTTTCCCTAGCCAAGTTCCGCCATGCGGCAACGTTACCGCATCCAGTGGGCAGCAGCCATAAAACGTAGATGTGTACGATAAAAATTTTAATATCTTTTTTTACCTACTTATTCCCAATATCATTATTTGTATAAGCAATATACTTCTTTGTTAGAAATTTTAATACTAATACCAATTAAGAATAAAGGTCAAAATCGACATTCAAAAATATCAGATAAAGGAATTTACTACGTGCATAAAATATACAATTCTATATTAAATTTTATACAATATTGACTGGTCTATTCAATATGTATAATCTATTAAACAATATTTACACTGTACATTTGGATTAAAATTAAAGACAAGACACATATAGAGCTTTGTAAGAAAAACATTTTAATATTTTATTACTAAACTTTTAATTGCACACAAATGTAATCGCGTAAAAATTAAGAGGGGGCTTGGGACACCCCCAAAATAAAAAAATTTTAATTTTCAGATAAAAATGTAAATCAATTACTTCAAATACCTTTTTGGAGTAAGAAATACCTCGTCCTGGAAATGTCATATTGTCCGTGACCATAACATCTTTGATCAATGTGGGATCGTTTATCATTAAAATGGGTACTGTCTTGAAGAAAAATCCTACCAATGACTCATTTTTGTATGCATCATACACCTCTTTATAATAGTCTATAGGTAGTTTTTTATTTAATATAATGTCCTTTACTGTGCCGGAATATATTATGGTTTCGGCCCAGGTATACCACGCTTTCTCCAAAAATTATACTTTAATGTGTAATAACAATAAAGAGCGGAGATAAGAACAATGACTACGTATAAAGTTTCCAAGATTCCCATCATTTTCAATCAATACCTATTAAAGGATATTCCAAAAAGTTGTTAAATAATTAATATACTAATTGTTCACATATTATAAAATCTTTAAATAATGTTCTATGCAACTTTAAATAATACTTAAATAATATTATGTAAAACTTTAAATAATACTTATGCAGAATAAGTAATAAGGTTAATCTCTTAATGACATAAAATCTCTTATTGTTAGTAATGTCTGACACATTTTGCATGTACACAGGATGTTGAAAAAATATGATACCAAATTTTATAAATATATAGCACTCATGATTTTAATAAACATTATTGTTACGTCCAGTGGACTTCACGATTTCTTTCTTTCCTAAAAATAGCATTGCGACCGTTCCCACGAATGATCCCCCAATAGAAGACAGTAAGGAAATGAGAGGTTGTCGACCCATGAGAGGTCACAGCTGCAAGATGAACTATACCCCTTCATTTTTACGATTTAACAATCTCCCATTTTTACGATCTAACAATCTTCCCTTTTTACGATCTAACCATCGTTCCTTTTTACGATCTAACAATCTTCGTTTCTACGAACTAACAATTCTTCTTCATTTTTATGACCCGTCAAACTCTCAAAACCCACGATGACAAGTGGAACCAGACCTCCTAATTGACAAATCACGAGACACGGTAGTGTCTCGCGCCAAGTGTAAGCGTAGCTAGTACACGCGTGCGAGACCGACCGTGTAAGTTTACGCGAGTACACAAGTTGACGGGCCCTCAGATTTTCGGATCTCAACAACGGCTGATCCGACGAAATTGAGACTGCGCTTAATCGATAGCTTGGGTAGGATTTGCATAATAAAAGTGTTTTTACTTTTCTCCTACGTGCTCCAGGAGTGGAGGTATTGCAATTGCAAAAGTCAGATTTGTTAAATTTTGGATTAAGAAACGTCTTTGTCGTCTTCGTCCCGGTCGTC
>NW_011965384.1:10873-16707 GCF_000949405.1 Vollenhovia emeryi
CCTTTTTTTAAATTCCATTAACGTCACCATATTACGACCTACAGCCGCGCTCTAGAAGAGATAATTAAACTTACTTTATTAGCAACTTTATTAGCAACCGATATGAGGACTGGTACCCTTTGTCACAAAAAACAGGCGACAATCGGGCGCCACCGAATCCCCACTAGAAAATAAGTTAGAAAATTGTTGCTCCGATCCACCAATAAGCGCCAGCCAAATCAGCGTATTCAACCCACTCCCTACGAAAAATAGGGTATATAAACCCTGATTCCGCGGAGGAAAGCGCACTTAGCTTCTCCAGAAAAAGAGAGTAAAAGCTGTGACAGTATAAGTCGTGAATAAGAGAGAGTATAAGTCGTGCGAGACCGCTTAAACCAACCAAGGGCCACCTCCATAAGGAAGACGTCAACATCCTCGTCCATCACCAACTGCCGAAGTCTTCCACGAGTGGCCCGCCAAGCAGCACTATAATAAAGGAAGACGACAAACTCCTCGACCAGCTCTATCTCGACCGGTCACGAAAGAAATATCAACTACGAGTAAGTCCTCTTTCCTCCATCACCCTAAATCGAGGCCTAGTACTTAGTATATAAGATACCCATAGAAACCCACCATTTAGAAGATCCGCGACTAACCCGATAAAACTCCACGATTACAGTGGATCAACACCTCGCGCTCGCCGAACTAGACGGGGGGTTGGAACAGATCCACCAACTCGCCCAACAGCTCATCCGTGAATTAGAAGCAGACCTCCAAGCGCCTAGGATTTTAGATTTCTCTCCCCCTGCGTATGACCACCTTCCTCCCTCTCCGTCTATCACGACATACTCTTCATCTCCGTCTTATTCTCCAGTACTTTCTCCCATAGACCTTATTCCCCATTCCCCCTCCAATTCCGACTCCAGCGTGGAGTTTCTAAGTGAGATCCCCAAAGTAGACTTTCTCGAAGAAATTCTCTTCGTCCCTTCCCCTGGGAATTCTACGTCCGACGTGGAATTCCTGCCTCCACCTTCACCCACCAATTCCACGTCTAGCGTGGAATTGCTGCTCGAGGATATCCCTCCTAGGTCTCCCAGCGCCTACACCTCTCCCGTGGAGTTCCTTGGAGAACTCCTTCCCCTTTCTCCTATTAACAATCCCTTCCCCGATATCTCTCCACCCTCGCCCACCAGCTCCACATCCAGCGTGGAATGTATAATCGAGACTATAACGCTGTAGCAGGACATATTATTAAAATAAATTTATAACATATATATATAACATTATGTACATATATATATAAATAAAGTTTAAATAACAAAAAAAACTACCAATCAATAAAAAAACCTCCCATTTCATTCCCTAGTAATTTTAAGATTGCACAGGGTCCGTCCCCGGGTAAAGAGATTAAATTCTCTGACCCAAAAGAGGACCCACGGGCGTGTAGGAGCTCGAAGGGCGTCATAGCGAGCTTTGGCTCACTGACCCACTTCGAGCCCTTTAATAGATACGCCCGACTCTCGACGCGCATATGTTCGAGCGCGGCGAGAGAAAACAGTGTTCTCTGTGCGGCGTCCTTCCACATAGTCAGTCCCGATAAAAAGGGACTTGAGATAGTGGACGCTCCGCGGCGAACACGACGTAACATTATGATCTTAAAACAGAGAAATGTAAAATCGACATCTTTAACGTCTTTACGTCGGTAGAAAAGCCGAAAAACTAAATGTAATAAAACCAAAAATAGAACAGTAATCTAAAATGTTAATAAAGTTAAAAATAAAAAGAAAGAAAATAATAGACAGAAAATATAATCCTAACAAAAGGAAGAATGATTACCTGTAGGCTAAAAAACCGTTGAAAACAAGAGGGTGACAAAAGACGGTTCGTACTGATCGAATCGAAATGGCAATAAAACGAATGTCATAGTAGTAATATTTCTTTCACTAGAAAGATGGGATGGAAAAATACAAAAATAAAATGACACTAACAATAAGTTAAGAGAGAAAACTAAATCAAAGAGAGCTTTTTAATTACAGTATTATACAGGGTGGTCACGAACGTTCCGGACAGACTTCGAGATATTATAAGAAATTTAATTCTGAACAAAAAGTTTCCTATAAACATGGGTCAAAAAATGCTTCCTTAAAAAGTTAGCGCACAACAACCTCTGATGTTTGTAAAAATGTATAAAATAACCGCGATTTCAGCAATTTTGGGGCGCTCATTTTTTAACATTTTTCGATCAATGTGTATAGAAAACTTTTTGTTCACAATTAAATTTTCTATAAAATCTCAAAGTCTAGCCGAAACGTTCGGGGCCACCCTGTATAAATCAGAAAGACCGTCTGTGTCAGTCTGCAAATTTAAATCATAACTAGAGTCCGACCGAAATTTCTGTTTCAGTTTCGGTTTCGGCCATTTTCGGCCTAAAATCAAGATTTCGGCTTGATTTCGGTTTCGGCCGAAATAGAGAGAAAATTTCGGTGACGTAAGCCGAAACTACAGAAGTCGCCTGAAATGCATAACATCGAACGTATCCTCTTAAACGCTCATCGGTTGCTAATAGTGTCAAAGAGTAATATCCGATTCTCTTGAAGTTGGCGGCACTTAAAATATCCAAAAAATACTCTCGTTGGTTGCTAATAAAATACTGTAAGTTCCTATTTTATCTCCTTGTTTGCGTAGGTTTAAATTTTATGAAAGTAATGTTCATGTTAATATCCAGATTAAGATGCCAAAGAAATATCCTATATGGGATTATTTCGTCAAATCTGACTTAAATCTATCCAAGGCCCAATGCAATATATGTAACAAATTATTATCTCTGGGAAGTGACAAACCCAAAAACCAAACAGTGCATGGCCTAAAGCAGCATTTATCGAAATTTCATTCTGAGCAATATAAACACTATTTACAAAGGTTTGTTCATCTTTTTTAATATTTACTAAGCGATTTATATTTGTAACTTGAATACGAAACTTATATATGTATAATTAAAACAAAATAATTTAATTTAATCATTAAATTGGTATATTATTTATTTTTAAGATATAAAGAAGAACAAGAACAATCAGAACCTAGAATAAAGCGTGAAAAAGTCCAATCAACCTTAACAAATAATGTTCAAATTACGATCCCTAATCTCATTAAGCATGGTGCTGGTACATCATTCTGGCCAGATGATCACGAAATTTCACGACGCATAGATAAAGCAATAATGGATTTTTTGATTGTCGATATGTTGACGTATTCTATTGTAGAAAGTAATGCTTTTAAACAAATAAATTTTGCAGACCCAGCCAAAGCAAGCAAATACAGAATAAAATCTGAAAAATATTTCCGCACAACTTTAATGCCGGCAACATATGACAAAGTAAAAGCAAAAATTAATGACATGATTTGCCAAGTTCAGTGGATCAGTTTTACTACGGATATTTGGTCCAATCCGACAAAATTTTGTTCCTTATTAAGTTTTACAGCACATTTTATTCTTGGACCTCAAAGATTAAAAGTAGTTTTAGGTGCTAACGTTTTAGAAGAAGATCATACTGGAATCTACATTTCGCAAAAACTCATTAAGCTAATTGATAGCTATAATATTAGGAAAAAAATCCACATGGCAATAAGAGACAATGCCGCTAATATGAATTGTGCCACACGAATTGCAGAATTTTCTACATTGGGATGTGTAGCTCACACCCTGCAATTAGTAATACAGAACGCTGTTTTCTTGCAAGAAAATGTAGAAATACTCAAAAGAAAATGCAGAAAGATTGTAGGACATTTTAAGCGCAGTGAACAAGCAACCAGATATTTATCTAAATGTCAAGAGACATGTGCTGTTCCACATCATTCGTTAATACAAGACATAGAAACCAGATGGAACAGCACATTTCTCATGTTGGAACGTCTTAATGAACAAAAAAATGCCATCAACCTCTATAGCATCGAACGCGGAGGAATAGAAACTCTTAATAACGCGGAATGGGAATTAGCCACAAATATTATAAAAGTGTTGAAAAGTTTTTATGAAGCTACTTTAGACATATCTCGTGATGATGCTTGTGTTTCTTTAATTATTCAACTCATTACCATGTTAACTGGTAAACTTCAACCGACAGACGATGATGACGATGATACCATTTTGAAAATGAAACAAAAGCTATTAGAATCTTTGAATAAACGGTTTGCTTATGTTAAAAATTCAACACTGTTGATAACTGCGACTCTTTTAGATCCTAGGTTTAAAACAAAATATCTAACACCTGATGAAATTGAAATTGGAAAGAAAGAAGTAACAGATTTTTTGCTTAAAGAAGAGAACACATCAACATCACAAGTTATGGATAAGACTACTTATGCTCATGTAGAAAATTCTTCAGCAACTTCAAAAAATGTGTCCGAACAGAGTTTGTGGGAAGCTCATGATAACTCCCCAAAAGAAAATGCATCAGAGGGAGAAATATCTTTACAGGAAACTTTCCAATCATTTCTAAAAGAGCCTAGGCTTCAGAGAAATGCTAATATTTATGCTTATTGGCATTCTAGTCCGTATCAGCAATTACAGAAAGCTTCGAATAAATTTTTATCAGCACCGCTGTTTGGAAAGCGTGACTTATCCTTGGAATTGAGTCTTGGCGAAATTGTTGTATGCATTGTCAATCAACCCCTTGAGGGTGAACTGTTGCTTGATACGTCTCTCCATATGATCAACTCTCATCTTGTCGTCTACGTTGCTCACGTTGATCCGGCTCGATGGTCCAAAAAATGTTAGAACATATACGCAGACCAGAAAAAGGGGGTTTTGTAATGAAGGACGTAACTAATAGAGAATAGAATAATAACGGAAAATAACTCGTATAATGGACTATATAATAATAAAGAAAGATATGTCATAAGAACGTCAGGTGACGGTGGGGAGCGTCCCGTCGTTGCTCCTCGTTCGGACGGCGCACTCGTTCGCTCACGGGACCTCGTACGTCGTTAGATGGCGGACCCCTATCTCTGTCGCACACGGCACAGGACTTCGCCTTTGTCCGTACGTCTGAAGATGGCGGACGCCTATCTTCGTTGCAGTAGCGAAGGGACCCAAGGCGCCGGTGTCGTTGGCTTCACGCATGTAATGTCGCAGTAGCGACGGAATCCAAGGCGCCGCGGCCGGTGTCGTTGTGCCGTCTCCCTTTCCGTGGCGGTGATGAAGGCGTTGAGTTGACCTCGTGGAAGGCCGCCGGCTGCTGCAGACGCCCTGGTTGATGCTCCTCTGCTCCCGTCGTTAAGAACGACAGCGATGGTGATGTTCTCTGCTCCCGTCGGTAAGAACGACGGCGATTGGTATCGAGGACTCTTCCAGCCAGGGAATCGTCCCGATAGGTTACCCCATTGGAATCAGGTTTTTGAGCTCCTCGCGGCCTCCTTATATAGCCCCTGAGACCGGATTTTGATTCCGAGTTGCCGGCCGCCGCCATGCGGCGCGTAGCGGCGGCCAGCGAACTACGCAGAGGCCGGCGCTCGCGCGCCTGCGCGCGGATCACGGAGCGCCGGACCAACGAGCTCTGCACCTGGAGAATGCCGAGAGGATGAGCCCACGGGCGTGTCCTCCCGGCCCGAGTATATCGAGAGGATTAGCCCTTCGGCGTCTCCTTGTTCGATCAAGAGAATGCCGAGAGGATGAGCCCACAGGCGTTCGGTAGTAATGGCACAAGGTGCCCTTTTAGAAGCGGTCACTGACTCGAAAGGGAGAAGAAGGCGGGAGCCGGCGAGAAGCGCACCCCCCCTCCCCCCTCCTCCCGCTCCGCCAGTGCCTCCGCGTATCCGGCGTAGTTGTTAATCTCGATACTGCGGAGTCGACGTTGTTT
>NW_011965385.1:0-6431 GCF_000949405.1 Vollenhovia emeryi
TGTGTTTCTATTTAAATGCATATTATTTGTTCAAAATTAAAGAGAATCTAAACATAATATACTTACTTCCTATTCTGAATATGTGATATAAGAAACGACATACAAGACATTAAAGGCCATTCTGCTGATGTCCCAGAACCTGATGGTTGGTTTTTTTGCTGACGTCGCTTTCTACAGAACTGGTTTCTCAATGAATCCCAGCGTTTTCTAGCTTCACTGACTACAATACAGAAATATATGTATGTACTATAGTTTTGTACAAAATAATTACATTTTACCCTACCTGTGCAATTCAAAATATTCGCTATTTCTTCCCATTTTATATCTTTTAATACACTGTTTTTATAATTTTTATCACTTTTTGCATACAAAAAGCATGGATGTGCTTGTACGAGAGAAATTAGAAGTTCATCGTTAATTTCGACACTAATTTCTCCGTCCTCGATATCTGACATCTTGACCAGTCCTTCACCTACTAAATTATTGGTTAGAAAGCTAGCCAATTTGCTTAAGACTTGAGGCTAGGCTTAAAGCAGCGCGGGAAACGCTAAGGCCGGACATACGTCACAGCTTAGAGCTTAAATCATAAGGCTTAGGGCTTAAATAACCTATTGTAGACTGAGCCTTAAGGTGGTTCTTGCAGGACTTCGAAGTCACAAAAGCAACTATTATTACTAATGACAAATATGAATGATTTAGTATGTAAAAATCAGCATACATTTAAATTAATTATTCCGTAAGGTTTTTTCTCATTGAACCGTCGGTATAAACTGAAAATATCAGAGCGAAGTCACAAATTTAACTAGAGTTGGAACCATACATTTGGCAACGTCGCAATTTTAATGACAGGATGACAGCCGGTATATCGATAGTGAATATATTCATACAACTGCCGAAAAAGTTATATTATCTTTATAACATCCATTGAACCTCCATTCAACGATGGGAGAATAGTAGCGCCTTGTGCTTATGCGTCAGCTGATGCGTGCGACCGTGCGACATTGTCAAGCTGCCACTCAAGACGGCGGTCATGACTCTCGTGTCGTGTCAAAAATTGCCGAAAGTTCGTCGGAAGTTTAGCTTTATTTATGATACGGTACGGTCAATCAGTTTGGTGTCGCGTCAGTATCTGTAGAAATGTTTATTGTATCGATTAAACAGTTTTTTATTCGTTCATCATGACGAGAAGTATGAACGTATTCCATGAATGTGCGATCTGACCCTCCTTTCCCTATTATCAATATGTAAAATTGCCAAAGTTTACGGACATATATCTCCGGAACCAAGCGGTAAAAAAATCCGAAATTTTTCATACACACTCTAGGAACGTTAATCTTTCATTTGATATCATATTTTTCGAGTTATCTCGGTTTGACCTAAATGCAAGAACCACCTTAAGAGTAGATATTTAAGTATTTCCAATTTCATCTTTTATCTAAGATTGTACGTCCAATACATCCTTAATATAAAATAAATAATATTAGGTGTACAAAAAAGTTCTGAGCTTTTTTTTGTAAAATTCAATCTTCATTCAAAAACAAACAAAAAAATATTAATCAGCGAAATATTCCCCGTTTGCATCAACGACCTTTTGCCATCTTTCGGGGAGCTTGCGAATTCCTTGACGATAGAAGCTCACCGGCTTCGAAGCGATAAAGTCATCAATGCATTTTCGTATCTCTTCAAATCTCACAAAATGTGTATCAGCCAAATGATGCTGCAGCGACCGGAATAGTTAGTAACCGGAAAGCGCCATGTCTGGGCTATACGCCGCGTGCTGGAGAAGTTCCCAGCCTAACGCAAAGATATGTTCCTGAGTCGCTTTTGCAACATGTGGTCGATTGTTATGAAGCATTGTTATGAAGCAAGATCACTTTACGACTCCCTTGGCCAGTAAATGGCCTCTTTTCTTCTAATGCATCGCTCAAATTGGTCAATTCTTGTTAGTAGCGGTCTGCCGTGATTGTTTCACCCCATTGTAACAACTCGTAATGCAATACACCTTTCCAATCTCACCAGATACAGAGAAAATCTTCAAGACTGAAATCTCCTTGGCGAAATTTTTAATACCATCTTTTACATGTAGTATGATTTACAGCGTTCTCTCCATACGCAGCACAAATCATTGCGGTGGCTTCAGCAGCATTTTTCTTCAGATGAAACCCGAAATGGATAGAAAATCGAATATACTCGTTTGTTATTGCCGTCGTGAACACTACTGATTTTTGAGATTATGTGCATCAAACGCCAAACCGTATGGCATTTTAGAAAGCTAAATGTCAACGCTTTAAAACCGCAAAAGAGCGGGACGATATATAAAATTTAAATTGTTATTTCGGTTGTATGAAATCTAAAGCTCAGAACTTTTTGTACACCTAATATATTAAAAAGTTATTATTATCTTACTTACCGATATCAAAAAAGTTTAAAAATTAAAAATAAACGGTATAAGAGCAACGATTTTTTTCTCAGAATATATTTACGCATAATAACATAAATTCGGAAAAATTTACAAAAATGGAAGGTGTGGGCGTTATACTGCTCATTTACCGAATGCAATATTGTTTATTGCATTCTTCCTAATAAATCTAGAATTAATATAGGGTGATAATATCTTTCTACACATATCAAAATCGCAATAATTCTCGACAAAAACTGTACAAAATTTTAAAAAAGATTGAACTACGGCGTGTAGCATAAGTAACGTGTGGTACAAGAAAAGAAAAGAAGTCAAATGACGATGATAACGACGACTTACTTAATAACTTTCACATGTGGACTTGAGATTAAAGTATAGCTGCTATCGGCTGTTGTCGCACGTAACAATACACATTAAGATCGGCCTCCCTATACATAAACTTGGCTAACACATAAAATGACACGAAGCACGACTGTGCGTCTTAATAATTTATTGTATCATTCCACCTATTTCTATTGAATCTTCTCTTATTATTAAATCGCACCTTTTCTCAAAACTATAACATGCGAATGTTGCGTGAGCGAAATTTATTCTTAAAAACTATTGTATCGTACGTATATCATTTGAGTGAAACATGTATTACTTCCTACACACATATTTCTTTTCTTTTGCCAAGGAGAATATTTCCTCGATAAAATTACTATGGTGCGCGCAATAAAACATTGCTTTGTGCATTAAAAAACGATAAGAACACTTTATTGCACATTATGGCACAGTAATTATAATCGCAATAAAACGTACCCTAAGGGCATACACTTGTTTCAACCGTTTGGTAACTAACAGTAAAATCATATACATATAGGTCTTTATTTCTCCCTCAATTTAGGCACAGATAGTCGTATAATTTAACTATTAGTTATCTTCCCAAGTGGTTGGAAAAACTGACCTTATGTATATGACAGATGAATTACGATAACGTAAGAAAGTAAAGTAGTTCTACGATATTTAAGATGAGAATAAAATAGCATATATAGTATATCCGCGGGATATCACAAAAATCTTGATTCAGTTTTTACATTTTTCATCTAAAATATGCATAATTACCTTAGCTCTATATCTTCGGAAATTATAGAGGTGTTTTATTTATGCACCCATTTCTCCTAGCTCTTTTACCGGCAAGAAATATTACGGTTTACTAAATTCACACACGCAAGGTGATTCGTCTCTCACGTACATGCTTAATCATAATTTTATTTATGTACGCCCTACACGATACGGAAAAAAGTAATAAGAATTCTTCGACACTTATACAGCAACACCCCTTTACTAAACCCTTTCATCGTAATATGGTAGCGAATACGCGGAGCATTCATTATGTAACGGCTCGCGAAAGGGTTTTTCTTTTCTGTATCATCAACTTGCAATACGTTAGCTGACATCGCGCATTACAGTCATGCGAAAAAAGTTGTTGCTAAAGGACGTGATCTACGCCGTGAAATTAAGTGTGACTCCAATTTGCTGTTGGCCGTTAGAGCGAGATGCGACAAAATTTCAGATATTCTGTATGAAACTGTATCATTATTTCTGTATTGTCATGACTGTGTGTCTAGCGGCACCAATGACATATGCTGTCATATATAGTCGTAACGATCCTCTTAATATAGTACAATTAACTACTATAACAAGCGGCCTTTACCATACCATGTGTAATTTCTTTTTTTATAAAATTTATTACCATCGCATACAGGTAATCAATTATCCGATCAATCCTATAAGCACACGGTGGTATTGTTCAATATTTCCTGTAATGTAACACGAGCGACGTCGCAATGCGAAAGGAATTTAGAGAAGTCACACTGCATTCCATGTATACATATCTTACACTGTATTCTATCATGGAACGTCGCCAGTTTTGGAAACTTGCAAAATTCTTTGTACCACGTTTCCCACTTGTGTTGCTATCTATTATTATCTATTTAAGCAATAAACCAATACTTTGTACAACCTCGCAAAATTCATTGCACCATCGCGAACAGATACATTAAACGCAAAGTAGTATAAGAGTGGTAACACTTTTTGACTGATTTTTATATTAACTAAATTTAATAAACATTTAAAATACCATCATGCGTTTATGGGAAATATTGAAAGATTCATACGCAAATTGCTTACACATTCACGTTTCTTATCTCTATATCTTCTATATCAATAACAATTATTTCAATATTAACAGCAATTATTTACAGAATGTTACTCTCGAAATGATAAATTTCACTAACTTAATGAAACCACGCGAAGAAATCGTGATTCAGCGGTATATTGACAAATGTTTCGCGTTGTATGGAGTATCTCTGATTACTTTTTACTCGGCAACAATAGTAACTATATTCTTACCTGCTGTGACGGAACAACCATTTCCAACATTAGCCAAATATCCATTCGATGTGTCTATCAACCGCTAAAAGCAATAATCTATGTACAACAAACTGCAGCCGGATTCTTTATATCAGGACAACTATGTATAAATGTTTATATGGCTTTATTGATCTGGTTTACAGCGGCAAGATTTGATATTCTAATTGAAGAACTAAAGACAGTTACAAATGCCTATGAGTTGTGCAAATGTATTAAAACACATCAAGAATTACTCAAGTACGTAAAATAATTTTTATCTATCTAATATAGGAATAATCTAGTTTAGGAGATCTCAATCTCTCTATGACTCACAAGCCGGATTTGTTGCTCGTAAAGTTTTATCTGACTCGCCATGAAAATTTCGATTTTTTCTTAGTGATTCTTTACTTTGGATAAAATAAATTCCATTTATTCAGAAGATGAAAAAAGAAGAATTCTTTAAACTTAGAAGTTTACAAATGTTCTTTACATGTCCCCCTCCCATTTCCACACATGTTTCACACCTTACGTACCCTATAAGATTTGCGAACTCTTCCAAAAATTCCTAGCTGTATACAACTTAAAAAATACTAATATTTCGATCTACATTTATTATGACTTTTGCTCCTGATTTAAATTCTCTGACTGTTTTTTATGGGAATTTCTTTAAAATATGTTGTACTGGTTACCGATACATGAGAGAAATGCTTGTCAAATAGTTAGAACAAAAGGAATTGTTGAAAACTTTGGAATTTGAAGAATTGAAATTATATATGTATATAGATATTTCTTTGATTCTGTGATTTGGTCGTCGTAGATTTAAAGTTTTATAATATAAAAAAATATTAATTATGATATTTTGTATTTATTCGACTTTTTTAAGTAAAAAATTTTCTCCGGTCACCAGTTATTACAAAAATTTTAATACGCCCTCTTTATAAAAAGATCTTCACCAAAGGACCTCCAATTTGAAAAGATTTAAGCAATGCTGATTTATTTAGGTATGCAAACGGAGTTACAATTGCTGCTCGTCCTTTCGCATTTATATCAATATGTTGTAGCACGATTAGCTTAATAACAACTTTACTTATGCTTATTACAGTAAGTACATGTAACCCATATTATAAAAATTTACTATTTAGATATATTATTTCCGCTAAATTTATGCATAAATATTATGACTATCAAACAAACTTAAACAAAACAAAAATAGCCTCTAATAGCAATTACGTATATGCAATATACAGGGTGTCTGATGCAAAAGAAGCCAACTTGAAAATAGTGGTAGATTGGGTTAAACTAAGGAGAAATATCATGTGCCGCGGTACAAAAGTAACAATAGTTATCGAGTAATTAATTTACACGTTTGAGCGAATGAGGATGCAGAAAAGTATAAGAATACGGTAGGCCGGACTCGGAAGGCATTTAAGAAAATCGATCGACGAGCGGGAGGTGGAGCGACGCGCGATATACTATGTTTATGTTTCGGGTCGCCCGTCGCTCGCGCTCGCTGCCGCGCTTGCCGCCCGCGCCGCGCACCCCGCTGCGCCTAGGTTTTTTCCCACCACGGTGTATCTCGCACGTCGCTCCACCTCCCGCTCATCGATCGATTTTCTTA
>NW_011965385.1:9878-14302 GCF_000949405.1 Vollenhovia emeryi
CTTACGTTTTTCTCTGCCTTACCTTAACCCCTGGTCCACAATCTTGCTTTAAGTAAGCTGTAAACTTTAAGCCGCAAGAAATTAACCAATCACAGGTGAGAGTGAGGGTAATAAATGCCCGTGATTGGTTCGTTTCTTACGGCTTGAGGCTTACAGCTTACTTAAAGCAAGATTGTGGACCAGGGGTAAGTCTACGGCTTACGTAAGTCCGTAAGCGCTTACGGATAGTTGTCTGCCATCAGCCGAACTCTATTTTCGACTGCCAGAGGCACTGGCCCTGAACATAGCGCTCTTCCCTCGTTTTCTTTTGTCCGCTCGGGCTCCTGCGGTTGCGAGGTTGGCGGTTGCTAGGGACGGTTGTTGATTGCGCTCTCCTTCTTGGATCTTTCGGTGCAAGTAGCTGTTTTTGACTCAGATAAAGAAAGTTATATTCTCAAAACTCACAAGGAAGACGAGGTGATCCGGTGTGGTTTCGGATGTTATACCATCTCTTGTCCGCAACGTTTGGGAGTCTCAAAATCATCAACGCCACGGAAAGCCATTCGTTTCAAGAAGCACGCATGAGACTGGATTTCATACAATCACCATATTGCCGAAGAGAAAAGCTAAGTGCAAGGATCGGTTCGGGTGTAGCTACGTCTCTTTCTTTAGTGTCTTCGGATCAGGGCTAATTCTCATCCTCTTGCGCATTGGATGAAGTCCATCGCTAGAGGATAGATCCGAAAGACTTCTCAGAGCTCACCCTGACGGACTCAATCTCAGAGCCGATTCTCTCTCTCTCTCTTTCTATCTCTTGTGTAGCGTCTCTACCAAAAATACCTCAGAGTCATCTCATATCACTCTCATAGTGCATTAATTACAAGTTCAAAAGACGCTCTGCTCTCTCATTGACTTTATAATATCGTAATAATCTTATAATTTGAATTCGTTCTTAGACAATTAAGTTTTCCTTTTCCGTTTCCATTTTTGTGAATGAGTACTCGATTATAATCATATAACAATTACATTCAATGTTATTTTCCAATATATTCAATTGATTATTGTTAAATTAAATATTAAGATTGGTTCGCCAAGCGTTTATCTCATTTTTCACATTAGAATTAATTAGAATTAAGGTTACGCGTTATCTACTATCTCTTAAATTATATTTTTAATCGCATTAAAGTTTGCTTAATTTTGTACGCACATCATTAATTTTTTATCTCCGTCCTCTCGTCGCTCAATCTCGTGACGGACGGAAGTCCTGAACAACATTCATTAAACAAGAGACGAAAAGCCACGTTTTCTCCACGTTCCATCACCTGAGACAGTTATACCATTTTCTTCGTTATTTTCGATGGACTTAGCCTTCTCCTCTTGTGCTGCTTGCTCCATACTTTGTTGACAAACAGCTTCTATTGCGATGGAAATCACGCGGACAAGTTTATCATAAAACGAGTGAAAAATCGGGCGTGGAAGATCCATGAAGGCGCAAAACTTTTCTATTCCATTTACACCGATTCCTAATAACGCAAAATGACTTGCGACAAAATAAGAGTGTTAATCTGATTGTTTTGCAGGTTATTAGCCCCGAGCTTGTTTGTGTCACTGGCAACAAGCAGGCTCAAGGCTTTTGATCGGACAAGAGAACATTCTCGAAGCCCCGTCTCCAACAAAAACAGAATACGTGATAGACACATCTAAAGTCATGTATAGGAGTTATAGAAAATATAAAAGGGGAGGAATATAAATATTAGGTTACCATTTTTCATCAAAAAACATCGACAACACAATAAACCTCATAAATCATGGGACTTTTAGACCACCCTGTATATATTTTAAACTTCTACAGATTACATTAGGCCTTGCATCTACGCATAAACGCCTTTATCGATGCTTTACAATTTAAATGCAGATTTAATATATGTTTTTATTTTTATTGCAAGAAAGTAACTGTAAAGTAACTATTCATTACTTTTTTAATAACTGTATCTGTAACGCGTTACTTTTCAGAATTGGTAACTTGTAACTGTAACCAGTTACAGTTTTAGCAAAAAAAACTGTAACTGTAACTAGATACTTTTATAAAGTAGGTATTTTATAAAGTAGGTATAAGAAATATTACGGCTTACTAAATTCACACACGCAAGGTGATTCGTCTCTCACATACATGCTTAATCATAATTTTATTTATGTACGCCCTACACGATACGGAAAAAGATAATAAGAATTCTTCGACACTTATACAGCAACACCCCTTTACTAAACCCTTTCATCGTAATATGGTAGCGAATACGCGGAGCATTCATTATGTAACGGCTCGCGAAAGGGTTTTTCTTTTCCGTATCATCAACTTGCAATACATTAGCATACATCGCGCATTACAGTCATGCGAAAAAAGTTGTTGCTAAAGGACGTGATCTACGCCGTGAAATTAAGTGTGACTCCAATTTGCTGTTGGCCGTTAGGGCGAGATGCGACAAAATTTCAGATATTCTGTATGAAACTGTATCACTATTTCTGTATCGTCATGCTTGCGTGTCTAGCGGCACCAATGACATATGCTATCATATATAGTCTTAACGATCCTCTTAACATAGTACAAATGACTACTGTAACAGGCGGCCTTTACCATACCACGGCTAATTTCATTTTTTATAAAATTAATTACCATCACATACAGGTAATCAATTATCCGTTAAATTCTATAAGCACACGGTGGTATTGTTCAATATTTCCTGTAATGTAACACGAGCGACGTCGCAATGCGAAAGGAATTTAGAGAAGTCACACTGCATTCCATGTATACCCTGATGGAAAAATTTTGCTGAAAATGTAATGAAATTGATGAAAAGTGAAATGAAAGTTATTGGAAACTTGTTGAAAGCATTTCAAAATAAATCATAAGTTTCGTTATGAAATTCAATGAAATACTGTGAAATTAGATTAAAGTTAATTAATATTACTAAAAATTAGTGAAAAAAATTTTGAAATGTTGTATATTATGAAATTTGCAGAATTTCACTGAAAATAAATTTTTTAATGAAAAATTGCTGAAATGATAATGAAATTGGGTCAATTGCAAGAGATTTTCAACCAAATTTCAGCAAATTTCATTACGTTTTCAGCAACATTTTTCCATCAGGGTATCTTACACTGTATTCTATCATGGAACGTCGCCTGCAGTTTCGTAAACTTGCAAAATACTTTGTACCACGTTTCCCACTTGTGTTGCTATCTATTATTATCTATTTAAGCAATAAACCAATACTTTGTACAACCTCGCAAAATTCATTGCACCATCGCGAACAGATACATTAAACGCAAAGTAGTATAAGAGTGGTAACACTTTTTGACTGATTTTTATATTAACTAAATTTAATAAACATTTAAAATACCATCATGCGTTTATGGGAAATATTGAAAAATTCATACGCAAATTGCTTACACATTCACGTTTCTTATCTCTATATCTTCTATATCAATAACAATTATTTCAATATTAACAGCAATTATTTACAGAATGTTACTCTCGAAATGATAAATTTCACTAACTTAATGAAACCACGCGAAGAAATCGTGTTTAAGCGGTATATTGACAAATGTTTCGTGTTGTATGAAGCATCTCTGATTAGTTTTCACTTGGTGACATTAACAGCTATAGTATTACCTGCTGTGACGGAACAACCATTTCCACCATCAGCCAAATATCCATTCGATGTGTCTTATCAACCGCTAAAAGCAATAATCTATGTAAAACAATCTGCAGTCGGATTCATGGTAACAGGACAACTATGTATAAATGTTTATATGGCTTTATTGCTCTGGTTCACAGCGGCAAGATTTGATATTCTAATTGAAGAACTAAAGACAGTTACAAATGTCTATGAGTTGTGTAAATGTATTAAAAAACACCAAGAATTACTCAAGTACGTAAAATAATTTCTATCTATCTAATATAGGAATAATCTAGTTTAGGAGATCTCAATCTCTCTATGACTAACAAGTCGGATTTGTTCCTCGTAAAGTTTTATCTGACTCGCCATGAAAATGGTAAATATGTATATCGATGAAGGGAGCCAGCCCCGATGACCTTGACCTTGACATATGTTGTCAAGGTCGCCCTCCAGAGTGACCTTGAAGAGGTTTTAGCCGTCGCTCGTAGCTCGTTAAAAAGATATTAAAAAACAATGTCGACCAATTATATGTAATTTTCAGACACAAATATTAAAAATTTTGAAAAATGTTTTAAACAAAAGTTGTTGATCACTTTAAAATATACATTTTATGTTCTATTAATTTTTACTGTACAAGTAATAGTTTTCGAGAAAAATGATGGACTCTAAATTTTATATCTTTCCTCCTATCTAAGCATGTACCTTACAGTACATATACGATTTCACATGGGTTTGCAACTTTCCACGTGAAGTTGCTCGTGTCTTTGG
>NW_011965386.1:0-6438 GCF_000949405.1 Vollenhovia emeryi
CATCTTGTCACTACCGTCGGAATTGACGTATATTTTACATTTCGGCAGTACCGTCAGAAATTAGACGCATCTAGTATTCATTTTACTAGTACCATCACATAATTGACGCATCTGACATTTTTCATCTTGTCACTACCGTCGGAATTGACGCATATGACATATTTTACATTTTGTCAGTACCGTCAGAAATGACGCCTCTGGCTAAATAATATAAAAAGTTAATGAAAAACAAGAAATGTTATTCACAATAAGAAAATATTATAATCGTACTATTATTCTAAATGTTTTTCGTGTAAAACTGCTGCATTACAAGAAAGAATAATATTAATTCTTTCCCTCTTGATCTTATTATTTTAAAATATTTAACCATTTTTCGGAATTGCTTTAAAATAATAAGATCAAGAGGCAATGTGTAAAAAAAAGCAGTACGTTATAAACTGTTTACTAACCTTTTCGTCTATCCTCCGTTTTCCTCTAGCCTCCATCCTTTTCTCAGGGACGACTTTCAACCAGGCACTCACTCTCTCACTCACTCACTCACTCACAAAACTAAATAAACTATAATAGTTGTAAACCGGCGACCATCGTGATCAACTGAGTGAGTCAGAGATGCGAGCACAGCGTGGCGCGAAAGTCTCACGATAAATAATGAACGTAAATGTGAATGCGACAGAATAATGAAACGTCTTAGTCTTTCTGCAAGAAATATTATATAACGTTTCTTGCAGAAAAAAATTTCATTACATACACGCACGCACGCACGCACGCCCACACAAAAATGAACACACACACACACACGCGCGCGCGCGTACAAATTTCTTGCGGAAAGACTAATGGCTCCTGCCCACTGGACGCGTTAGTTTGCCGCGCGGCGGAACTTAGCTAGGAAAACTAGCACTAGTCAATCCAGCTCCGAGCGCACGAAACATTGATTGGCTAGCGCTGGTAACCCTAACCAAGTTCCGCCGCGCGGCCAACGTTACCGCGTCTAGTGGGCAGGAGCCATAATACGTTATTTCATGTTTCACTCTTCTGTCACATTCGCAATCACGTTTGTTATGTATCGCGAAACTCTCGCACTGCACCATGCTCGCGTCTCTGATGCGATCAGCTGGACGCGATTATCACCGGCTTGCGACTGCTGCTTCATGCATATGACAACCATGTGACACGCACGTATGCGAATGGAGTTGGTTGTTGACAGCGCTCTCAGTAAGATTCGTTCATACTTGACGCCGACTGAACGTATTTTTAAATAACTCCTATATGCAATCGTTTGTATTTCGTATGTAGACGTTTGTAGTGCAATTAGAAAGGTTTGTGAGTCATTCGTTTGTTTGTTATTAATTAATTATTATTCTACCGTATACTTAGCGCCAATAGATAAATTAGATAAAGTTTTTATATGGAATCGTTGGTATTTCGTATGAAGACGTTTGTAGTGCAATTAAAAAGGTTTGTGAGTGATGTAGATAATTTTAAATAAATATTTATTAAACAGAAATTAGCCGGATTCAAAATTTCATTGATTTCCTATCTATGAAACTGAATGATTTAAGACATAAGAATTGCTTGTCACGCCATTTCAGGACGTCTAGACCGAGGGGTTGTGAAAATAAAAATTTTAATATAAGCGTTGTGTTAAATTTATGAATAATTTAATTGTTCCATAAATTGCCTGTAAACTGCAATAACAACTACATCTGAGAAAGTCGATATGTCTACTCAGACTCAAAGGTAAATGATTCAGGAAAATTAATTTATATGAGTTGTTCTTGTTTTGATTATATTAATCATTATTTGTTATAACTAGCTATCCATCTCTTACGACGTTGAGGGCAACTTCCGTGACGTATTTGCAGCTTCAACGTCGCGAGAGATGGACAAGCAATTCTTATGTCGTATCATAGATAGGAAATCAATGAAATTTTGAATTCGGTTAACTTCTATTTAATAAATATTTAATTAAAATTATCTGGATCACTTACAAATCTTTTTCATTGCACTACAAACGTCTTCATACGAAATACCAACGATTCCATATAAAAACTTTATCTAATTTATCTATTGGCGCTAAGTATACGGTGGAAAAATAATTAATTAATTACAAACAAACGAATGACTCACAAACCTTTCTAATTGCATTACAAACGTCTACATACGAAATACAAACGATTGCATATAGGAGTTATTTAAAAATACGTTCAGTCAGCGTCAAGTATGAGCGAATCTCAGTAATCTATTTTCGGAACGACTGGCTCTCAAAAATGTCGGCCCACTCTGATTACGGGGAGTTCGGTCTCCTTATACATTCTCCATGGTGACAACACTGCGCTTAACTCGGCGGATGAGTGACACGCGACGATCTCGTGAGGCGCTTCTGCTCTCTCTCTCTCTCCCTCCCTCTCTCTTTCTCTCTCTCTAAAATTTCACTTTGACATAAAATGGCAGTCAAATCCTGTAATGGTCTTCAAACTAATTCAAAACGATTCGGCGAGTAATAAAAAATATAGAATGAGCCCCTCCAACGCTCATTCCCGTGAGAATGCAACCAGTATATTTCTTTCCATCTCTCCGATAATTGCAAATAATTGTAATAACCAGTATCAAAACAAACGCTTTTTATTATCAGTTATATATATATATAAAACTGATGTGTATATGGTTCTTACATCTATTTTATCAGTACCATCTATATAGATGCTTCTAGCTTTTAATTTGCCAGTTCCATCAAAATAGACGTTTCTGATTTTATGCCAACGTACGAATATCTCTGACAATTAGACTTCTTGAAATTAAAATATCCTTGAATTTAACTACAGGAAAATGGCAGCAGTTTGTTGCTTTCTATAATTTTATAAAAATGTTCTCTCATACTCTTTACATTTTTTGAGTATTTCTGTTCGCAAGGGTTACCTCCTAAGGCTATAGTTGTGGCAAAAGCTGCAGCATAAATTCCACAACTTATTCCATCAGGTTGTGTTTGAACTTTTTCAACGATAACATCACTTGAGCTTACCCTCGGATAACGAAGACGTATGTAATCTTTCTCCTCAGTTGCCAATTTATCGTATGTACAACCAAGTAAACTATCGTATATACGAAGTTTGGTACCGTCAAAGAAAATACATCTCCAGTGATTAGTACAATTTCCTCCAATAATTTGCAAGCTTTTATTGCTTTGACTAGCTTCGATCATGTCGGGATATGCTATATATAGCACATTTTGTGTTTCAAGATCACTTTTTTCTCTTACAACACGTAAAAATTGTGCTAACGCTACATCGTCTAATTGACTATTTATAGGCAATACACTTCTCTTCACGTCGGAAATGTCAGGAATATACTCATCTAGATATTTTTTCCAACTTGCCAATTGTTTACTTGTTTTATTATGCTTCTCCTTTGTATAAGTAATTATCACGCAATCATCTTGTTCGTTTTCTAGAGTAACCGAAGCAGTAATAATCGATGCTTCTGTGGGTGAAATGTCACGTTTTTCTTTTATGACATTTTTGTTCTCTATTTCATCTTTACGGATACTTTTTCCTTGAATATTTATTTTCTTAGCTGCTTCTTCTTTCGCTTCTATAATATAGCTTGGATTTCTGATTGGCATATGCCTATTATGCCGACTATCTAAGATTTCGGGAAGCATGCATTCGTTATAGAAGCGTGTTAATAAAGGCAGCATTTTATTTTTCCAAAACATTTTGTCTACATCAATGCGTAATGTTTTTATACTTTGTGGAGTCCAAATAGCGAATATACAATATTCTCGCCGTGTTATATTTAATTGACCTTGAATTTGGTAGTAAAATCGGTGATTCCGATTCATTTGTTGTAAATTTTTTTTCTCAAAAATACTTCTTAAAGAAGGCAATGTCTCAACGGCTTTTTCCGCTGTTAAGTTTTCAGCCAATAGAGGACATTTAATTTCTACCAGACCATTTTCGTCAATAAGTCCGTCAGGAGAAGCACCCAAACATGGATTTTTTGGATCGATAAATAATCCACAAAGTTTTATGTCTTTGTTTAATTTTATAGCCAATTCTTCCCTCGCTACTTTTTCATTGTCGCGACCATATTTCAAGGCTACGGTATCAATGAATGAAGGAAATAAAATGGCTTTTACTGTCGCTGCACAAGACGTTGTCGGTCTCATGCGACATACAATTCCAAAATGGGATGCTGTCAACATCTCTTGTCTCAACGATAACCATAGTTCCGAATCACATTGGCTTCTCGTATCAAATTCAATTTTCTGCCAGTTAATCGCATTTTCGGATAACTTTTCTAAATGGTTTTGTCGGAGTTGATTAAATATATCCTCCGAAAGATCCGGCTTTTGCGATTGCGGACCATAATGACAATCCGTTCCTGGCTCTCGTTTGAATTTTTTGTCCCTTCCCTCTGCTTCTCGAGATTGTCTGTTTTTCGCAACTCTTATTTGTCTACGATTTTCCAGCTTTTTAACAATAGGCGGAACAATCTTACACATACTTTCATGCAATTGTGTAAGAACTTGTTGTGAATTATATTGCACGACTGCTCCTGCAACTCTAGCATTGTAAGAGCCACGTTTACCAAAATGAAGTCGCTTTCCACCAATTTCCTTACAGATTATAGAATTAAAGGATTCTACAGGGTTATTGGTGTAATTTAGCAACACGCTGTCAGAATAACCGCTTAGAAATCTAATAGCATTTTCAACTTTTTGATACAGACCGTATAATTTCAGAGAGGGTACATAATTTATTGTTTCTTCATGTTTGCATATACGACCTCGTGCTTCGCATCGTTTATGTTCGCCAAAAACATGGCTAGGAATATTCAAAATATCTTTCTGTAATTCCATAGCCTTACAATGTTGAGGTGTTGGTCCTTTTCTTCGTAGCTCGGCTGCTTTTTCAACCTCTTTTCTTATATTTAAAATGTTGTTTTTTACAACATTTCGCATTTGCACAAAACCACGCTGTCTTTGTGTTTTTGGTTGAACTGTTTCTGCTACAGTTTTCAACTTTTTGCACAAATTGCGAAGCAAGTAATTTGTGCATTCTATTTTTTTTACTGTCACCTTCTGTTCACCGTATGGTCTGTTATCAAGAATAGCTTGATAAACGCTACTGTCACCATCGGCAATAACCGTTTTAAAAATAAGTCCGTGCATAGCAAGGCTACATTTAAAACCTTCCGCGATGGCATCACTCTCCATGCTTGTGGAGCTTGCGTTACGATCAAAATTTTTGTAACATTTGTGATGTTTCGGTTCGATACCTTTTCGCTCAGCCATATCACAGATTGCACAAAATTTATTGCGGACACCAGTGAAGAGAACCTTTTTCGTATGGTAACCAATTATGGTTCCAACACCAGAAAGAGAGTTATAAGCGGTACCGTACGATCTCTTCATCCAACTACCGTCTGCTACAACGGTTATATACGGAATGCCGTTTATAACATCGTTTCGCTCGACAGCTAGGTGCTTTTCAACTTCACCAGCCATTCTTATATTTTCGTTGGCTGTTTTTGTGAAGTCTTCAACTAAATTTTCTCGTTTTGTGATATAAGTTGGCTCACAATCAGACATGCAGGGAACATTCATGGCTGCACAGAGCTCTTCGAACTGGGCATAACCAATTCCCGCTGTAACAGTTCCTGCTACAGCAGCTGTGTTAATGTCCAATATTTCTGGGTTTGTGGGTTCTGACCAGATGTTATCTTCATAATTGCACATTTGGCACTTGAAGAACAATTGTGTCATTAACCCTTTGCGACGAGAACTTATAAGTTTCCAATCTTTAAAAAGGCACTCAATTCCTCGCGCATGATTGTCGAATGTTCTGTGAATTTCATTCAACACAAAATTAAGGTCAACAATGCGACGGCCTTCAATCATGCACTCTTGGATACGATATGTATCCAATTGGCCTGTGTTGTCAATAATGTAAGTATTGACATCTTCGCAATGTTCGACATTACTGTACGTACCCTTATTTTTAGGCGTTATGTCGAGGCATGTATCTTCGATACGGAACGTAGAATCCGTATTCTTCTTGGAACTTACTTCTGCGCCTAGCCTCTTTAAAAGCCGCCTGCAAAAAAACAATTAATTTGTAATACAAACATAATAACATATCATAACAAAACAAAACATGTTATAAATATTTACATAATTGCCCGTTATATGAATTTCACATTTTGTATAACTATTTTCGTGTTAGTAATAAATTTTTAAAAATTACACTTTCTTACAAATTACACAATCCTTTGTTTCTTATTACTTATATTTTTAATAAATTAACTGTGTATGGAATTTAAAAATTAACTAAATATATGTAAAAATTAATGTGTTTTTGGCATTTATCATAATCACCAATATTATCAGAAAGGACGCTTCTGGTTTTTTACCAGTACCGTTAGAGGAGACGCTTCTGA
>NW_011965387.1:0-6443 GCF_000949405.1 Vollenhovia emeryi
ACGCTCCATGTGAAAGCACCCTCATACTTTGATGGTGCTCGGAACCCAAAGTTTGCATCTCTGCGTGCGCGTCGTGTGTCTCGAATCTGACATCAGTGAAGACTAACAAAGAGCCTTAACCTTAAAGAGAAAGAGCAACTGGTCATGCTGATTCGTGTGCAGTCTACTGAGTCTACACACTAGTGTAAATTAGATAAATATATAGGTATTTAGTATTAAACTAGCCCCCGCAAATAATTAATTGAAATTATTATAAATGTAAGTAAAAATAGGGGATCCTGCCTGCATAACGCAGTCCTGATGAATTTGAGGTTAGATTCAGCTATAAGTAGATGTATTCATATTTTTCAGAAACAATAAGATGCCAAAGAGGAAATGTAATTTCACTGCAAAAACAATATCCATTTATGAAACGTGGACGTTATGATTGGGAAATAATTTGTACTTTGTGTTCATCAACCATTTCAATCGCAAATAAAGGCTCGTATGATATTACTGAACATTTAGGCACAAACAAACATAAACAATGGGATTAAAGTCAAGCTAGTTGTTCAAAGATTGATAGTTTTTTTTCTAAATTACCCGAAAACGATAATGTCCGCGCAATTGAAGGAACTATTGCATATCATACAATATATTAGGTGTACAAATGAATAATCCAATTTTTTTAGCTACATTCAGGGTTTATTTTAAAAGAAACTAAATGAAATTGTTCAATCAAAGTATTCGCCGTTGCTTTCTATAACTTTATGCCGTCTTTCAGGCAACTGATGAATTCCATCTCGGAAAAATGTTACGTCTTTGGATACGATAATGTCGTCAAGCCATTTTCGGATCTCATCCACTGTTTGGAAGTGCATATCGGACAAGGCGTGTTGCATCGACCGGAACAAGTGGTAATCGGATGGAGCAATATCTGGTGAATACGCCGGGTGCTGCAAGACGTCCCAGCCAAGACTCATTATGGTGTCTTTTGTATTGGAAGCAATGTGAGGCCTGGCGTTGTCATGCAACAATTTCACTGGACGTTCTCCTTTGCCAGTATACGGGCGTTTTCGTTCCAATTCTTGACTCAAGCAGATTAATTGACGTTGGTAGCAGTCCGCAGTAACTGTTTCACCCGGTTCCAACAACTCATAATAAAGCACGTCCTTGATATCCCACCAAATGCAGAGAAGAACCTTCTTTCCGAAGCGATTGGGTTTTGCGACCGATTTTGATGATTCGCCGGGATTTACCCATGACTTTCTGCATTTCGGATTGTCATAGAGTATCCATTTCTCATCGCCCGTAACGATTTTCCACAAGAAAGACTTCCGACGCTGCTTATTGAGAAGAGAAAGACACGCTGCCACTCGTTGATTTTTGTTGGTTTCAGTGAGTTCATGCGGAACCCATTTTCCTTCTTTCTGGATCTTTCCCATCTCATGTAGGCGTTTGGAAGTCGTTTGCTGCGTTACTCCCAACTGTTCTGCAAGCTCTTTTTGCGTTTGTGCCGAATTCTCAGCGAGCAGTTGTTCCAAATCATCGTTGTCGCGCTTCCGAGGGCCTCCAGGGCGTTGTTTGTCGATTAGACTAAAATCACCGCTTTTAAACCGCTTAAATCAAAATATGCACACATCGTACGATACAACACCTTCGCCGAGAAAGGAGCAAATCGATTCGCACGCTCTTGTAGCATTTTTTCCTTGCTGGAATTCGTAAAGAATGCAGTGTTGGATATGCACCTTATCTGTTGCCATTTTCGACTGTACTGAACTGAATACTTTTGAAGGTTACGTTGGGCCTTTCGCCAAACTATATGTTCTTTTTAATAGTTATATGTCAACATTGTATAAACACAAAAGAGCGGGAAAATCTATTCAATTTAAAATTGATTTCATAACTACTTAAAATAATTTGGATTATTCATTTGTACACCTAATATCACCACATGTCATTTATATCTCTCGACTGCACCATGAATTTGAATAAATTATTATTTCAAGATTCCAATATCGCTAAAATCGCTACTTGCAATAGAACTAAAGAAACTGCGATAATTAAAAATGTACTATCTCCACTGTCAATATCTAAAATAATGAAAGAACTTGAAGAAGTATATTTCATAAGTGTTTCATGCGATACTAGTAATCACGGAGCTACAAAATTACTACCTATATTTATTCAATATTATGACGTTCATAATATTGGTGTTACAACAAGAATTTTAGATATTGTTACAATAACTAATGAAAGCTCTGATACAATTACCGATATGATTCTTAGTGTATTAGAAAAACATTTCTTGTCGTCAAAATGTGTTGCTTTTAGTGGCGACAATTGCAACACTAATTTTTGTGGTAGAGACAGAGCAGGGCAAAACAATGTTTATGCTAAGTTAAAGAGCAGGCTTCAGAAATAAATAATTGGTATCGGCTGTCAAGCTCATATCATTAATAACACGATTCACAAAGGTTGCGACAACTTTTCTATATAGAATCAATTATTCTAAAAATTTATAATTATTTTCGGTAATGTTCCGGATTCAATTATGAATCGCGGTCTGTTCGTCACCGGCGTGATGGCAGCATCAGCCGGGTCAGATCTTGCAGCGCCACCGGAGCGCTGCGCGCGCATGCCCGATCGCGACGCGCGGCGACGGCGCTTCGTCACGCTCGTTACCGGCGCTTTTTGGCTCATGGCTACGGTACGAAGTACACGCGTCGTGTAGTGAAAAGGATTCTCAAGTGCTATAGTGGACTTTCCTCATCGCGACTAGACTTAGTGTGGACACGTAGTGAACTCAGCAGTGCGACTCAACCAGGACAGCTCGGGATACAGCATCACCGGCGGCTCAAGCTCACCACGCATCGCACGCCGGCGTCGCGTGGACACGGCTCACGGGCATCCACAATCACGAGGCTGGGTATCGATTAATATAATCGACCCGTGCAAGTGACAAAGAGACTGATCATCCCCATTAAACCCTAGACTGCTCAAACTGTAAGCCTTTACATTTATTAAACGGACCACGGTATTTTACACAATCGATTCGAGTTACGATCACGTGATTTCTAACCTCTCACGCGTACATCCGTTCCTCGAGCCTCTCACCGCTAAGTCCTCTCAGCCCTGCTTCCAACCGCAGCGGTCCAGCGAGCTCTCCCAAGGAGAGTCGCGAACATTTTTTGGTCCTTCGAGCCGGATAGCGGCGAGGCTCTTGGACGGCCCATCTCAACCACGCAGTGATCACGTGATCTCACGGCCCTTTCGCGTGATCAGTGGCGCGCACATACACAGGTCTACGCATTGTTCACGCGATTTCACGATTCTCTCGCGTGACTCCCATCGCTAGATTCTCTCTCTCATCGGACGGCGAGACTTCTCACCTCTTCGCGCTCTCACCATGGAAGACAAGACGGGCAAGACGGAACGCGCGAAAACCCCGGTGTTGGAACTGCCGCTCGGAGACCGCACGTCGGGAAGAACGTCGTCTCCTGCCCGGCTTTCGACGGAGCTCGCGCTGAAGGTCCAGACGCAGATGGGCCGGATCGCGACGCTCAGGGAGCTCACCGAGGCGCTGCCGGAGGTCCCGGCGCAGACATCGCTCGAGGAGGTCTCGCAGTTCCAACTGCTGGTGGAGGAGACGCACAAGGCGTTCATCAAGGAACACGCCTACTTTGAGATCTCATGGCCGTCGGCGCTCATTCAACATGAGTATTTCGCGGGGAATGCTCACCAGGAAGAGTCGCGGTGCTACATGCAGGCGCGACGGGTCATAGGCGTGCTGCGTCACGCATTGACAGCTCAGGCCGCTCAACCGCAGCCCAGCTCATCAGCCGGCGAGACTCGGCAGACAATCTCACGCTTGCCGGACATCACTCTCCCCAAATTCACCGGGGAATATTCCGCGTGGCCTGCTTTCAGAGACCTGTTCACCAGCCTGGTCATGCAACACGAGCAACTCACGAACGTGGAAAGGCTCCATTACCTCCGTTCGTCGGTGGAAGGCACGCCTGCTCAACTGATCGCAGGATTACCATGTCCGGAGACTCACTCATGCCGTCCTGGGAGTTACTCAAGGACAGATACGAGAACAAGCGCCTGCTCATCCACGCCTGCCTGGATAAATTGTTCGCCAGCTCAACCCCGGTGCCAAGGAAGGCGGCGTCCTTGGATCGGCTGGTCTCGGGAACCAAGGAAGCGCTCAAGGGACTGGAGGCCCTCGAGGTGACAGACAAGCTCGGAGACTGCGCTGTGGTGTACCATGTCACGCGCCTCTTGGACCGCACGACACGCGAGCAGTGGGAGAACTTTGTTGGCGCCACGCGCGACTATCCCACATTCACGAAGCTCGAGGAGTTCCTGACGACTCGTATGCGGGCGCTCGAGCGGATAGAGAATATGACGACTCAACCTGGTTCCAGCTCAGCACCTCCACCAACGAAGAAGACGGCTGCTCATCAGTCTGCTCATCAGGTCGATACAACATACCCGTGCGACTGCTGCGGAGCGCAGCATTTCATCGTGACGTGCAGTAAGTTCCGGGCGCTACCACCATACGAGCGGCACACGGTGGCGATACAGAAGCGGTTGTGCTTCAATTGCCTGGGACGTCATGGTGTGCGCGCATGCAAGTCTCAGAGAGGCTGTAAGACCTGCTCAGGGCGGCACCATACAATGCTGCACGGCACACAGACATCCGCATCGTCAGCTCAACAGGCCGGTGGCTCATCGGTCACGCCCTCAAATTGAAGAGTCGGTGCAGTCGTCGAGACCAGCTCACCCGTCCGCTCATCCTGCTCGACTCTACTCGCCACAGCCTTGGCATCAGTCAACTCATCGTCAACGCATCACTCAGCGCGCCTGCTCATTGACACCGGATCCGAGCTCACCTTCGTCTCGGAGAATCTCACTCGGCAGCTCAACATCCCTCGTCAACACTCAGGTATTCTCATCACTGGAATTGCAGGCAAGGAGTGTACTCGGACACGAGGAGTCGTGTCACTCACGTTATGCTCGATGCATTCCAACGCAGCTGCCACAATTCAAGCTCATGTCCTCCGGACAGTTACATCAATCTTACCATCGTTCGAAGCGGAACCGGAGGAATGACCGCATCTCAAGGACTTGGCATTAGCTGATCCTGATTTTCTCATCCCGCGGCCAGTTGACATCCTCATCGGCGCAGACGCTTACGGGCAAATCATCAAGGCCAATATCATTCGGCATTCTCCACTCATGCCGATAGCGCAACTCTCCATTTTCGGATGGCTCGTTCTTGGACCAGTCAATAGGGAAGCAACACGCACATCAACGCACCATGCTTCTACTCAAGTCAACGAGGATGCTCTCAACGAGTTACTGACAAAATTCTGGGTTCAAGAGGAGGTGCCTACTCACGATGTCAATCAACTCACTCCTGACGAGCAGAGGTGCGAAGAGCACTTCAAGGCCACACACTCTCGTGATTCTTCAGGGAGGTACGTTGTCAGGATTCCGCTCAAATCACCAGTATATCTTCTGGGTGACTCGTACCACGTCGCCCATCAGTGCCTCAAGGGATTACGCAGACGATTCTCAAGGGATGTGAACTATCAACGTCTCTATCAACAATTCATGATGGAGTACGAGACACTCAACCACATGACGAAGGCATCATCCATCTCCAGTCGTCGCTCACACTTCTACCTACCACATCACGGTGTTCTCAAACCTGACAGTACAACAACGAAGCTGCGAGTCGTATTTAATGGCTCCAGCGCATCAACATCGGGCTACTCTGTTAACGACCTCATGTATACTGGAGCGAAATTGCAACTGAATATCTCAGATGTTCTCCTCTGGATACGAAGACACCGTCACACTTTCGCTACAGACATCACCAAGATGTACAGGCAGATCAAAATTCACAAGGATGACTGGGAGTTGCAACGGATACTCTGGATGGACGATCAACTCAATGAGGTGCCATACCATCTGACAACCGTCACCTACGGGACAAAGGCCGCGCCGTTCTTGGCCGTCAGGACGCTGTTACAACTAGCAGAGGACGAAGGAAATAAATATCCACTGGCTGTGCCATCCATCACTCATGGCAGGTATGTCGATGACATATTTGGTGGTGCAGATACGATTCAACAATTGCAGGAGGTCGCACATCAACTAAAGGGCCTCTGCATGGCGGGCGGCTTCCCACTGGCAAAATGGCATGCTACTCATCTCGACATACTCAAGACTGTCACCGACAGCGAAGACCAAGGCTTACCAATCACATTCGACGATTGCGCAACCAAGATACTCGGACTCAAATGGCGCCCTCAAGAAGACACATTTGCATTCTCAACGAGAAGCTCACGCAAGGAAGGCAGGCTCACAAAACGCTTCGTATTATCTGAAGTGGCTCAGATATTCGATCCACTTGGCTTTGCATCACCCGTCGTGATCAAGGCCAAAATTCT
>NW_011965388.1:0-6445 GCF_000949405.1 Vollenhovia emeryi
AAAACAAGCATTTCTGTCTTTACACAGCCTATCACACCCGGGGGCCAAGGCAACAGCTACGCTGGTCGCACAACGATACGTCTGGCCACAAGTCAAAGCAAACTGCATCCAATGGGCGAAGGAGTGTTTAATGTGCCAGAAAACCAAAATAGGCAGGCACAACAAAACTCCGGTAAAACAATTCATGAGCCCCTCAAGGCGTTTCGAGCATATACATATCGATATCTGTTTATGATAACAATTTGCTTCGGGTTTGATGGTTTATTACGCTCGAGGTGTCTTACAGCAATACAGTTCGCTGTTTTCTGGCTAACGCTCTAATGCAACGAACGAACAGATTTCGTTCTCAGGCATGAAACTAAAAACTAAACAAGATCCGCGCAAGCGCAGAAATAATAGGCCCGTGAATGCGCATAGGCATGAACATCTTCCGGCCACCTTGAAAGAACTTTCAATATAAATCTGAATATAAAACCAAATGTTCAACTTAAACTAACTTAATGATAAACTTATTGTTAGTGAACTGATTATAATAGGCAACTAATAAATGCAACTCGCAGTCGATTGTCTTTTATCTTCTCTTTAACCTTCAGGAAAATCCGTTATTGGAAGCAAGCACAGCTTCCTGACAGGCCTTTTAAATATTCCGCTCGAAGTTCGTAATGTGACGACTCTTATTTCACCATCCGAACCTGGGTGTACTTGTATTATTCGACCCAACCGCCACTGGAGAGGGGGGAGATTATCTTCCTTTATTATGACCAGGTCGCCTTCTTTCGCCTTATTGCTGGAAGTTGTCCATTTGGTCCTCTTCTGCAATTCTTGCAAGTATTCCGTCCTCCATCGTTCCCAAAACAGATGGTTTAATTTTTGAACTCGTTGCCATCTGGATAAGACAGCCTTCTGGAGCATCAAGGTGATTTTTCTGCCCTGGTTGCAGAAGTGAGCTCCCAATTAGGAGATGTGCTGGTGTCAAAACAGAAAGATCTGACGGATCGCTCGAAAGCGGGGTTAATGGCCGCGAATTAAGCACAGCTTCTATTTGAGCGAGAATAGTGCTATACTCCTCATACGTCAGAACGCGTCCTTCTGTTACAGTGTGTAAATGTCTCTTGGTACTCTTCACCGCAGCCTCCCATAATCCTCCAAAGTGAGGGGCGCGAGGTGGGATGAAGCGCCACTCTATTCTATGTTTTGCCAATTCTGATTCGATTGATTTTTGTTCCTTAAGTAAGAACTCGTACAATTCTTTAAGATGCTTAGCTGCTCCCACAAAGTTGGTGCCGTTATCCGATAATATTTGAGAGCACAGTCCTCTGCGAGCGATAAATCTTCGTAAAGTAGCGATGAATGCGTCGGTTGATAGATCCGTTACCATCTCGAGGTGCACTGCTTTTGTACTTGCACAAACAAATACGGCAATGTATCCTTTGCTGACATGGATTCTTCCTCTGCGTCTGCTTTCTCGAATTTGGATTGGACCCGCGTAGTCTATACCTGTGATGGTGAATGGTCGGTCCCCACTCCGAATTCTCTCGGCAGGAAGTTCACCCATCTTGATTTCCATTGTAGTTGGATTGATGCGATAACATTTAACACATTTTTTGATGATCTTACGTACTTCCCGTCTCCCGCTGATTGGCCAAAATCGCTGGCGTACATCGTGCAACAATTGCTCCGGTGGACAGTGAAGCAATCGTTCGTGCCGGTCGCGTAGAATAATACTGGTGACATGGTGTTTCGTAGGCAAGACGATGGGATTTTTCTGTTCCGATTTGATTTCCGCGTGTTGCAGCCTACCTCCTACACGGATCAAACCTTCTTCGATGTATGCAGACAGTGCGCGTAACTGACTTTTTCGTGGGAATGGTCTGCCTTCTTGTAGATATCGAATCTCCACGGAAAAGGCTTCTTGTTGAACCCATCGTAGAATGCTCCTCTCTGCTCGTTCCAGCTCGGCCACGGTGAGTGGCGTTGCTTTCCTGCCCGATCTGCAGCTTTCCAAGAACCTGTAACAATAAGCTACAACTCTACATAGTTTACCGTACGACGAATACTTTCTTAAAAGTTGGCACGTGTGAGTCAACATCAGACTGACTGGCAAGGACCTCAAATCGGGTAATATAATCTCTGGACTTTCCGTTGCAGGGGGTGGTTGCTTGCCTTCTCTTAACCAGCAAGGACCATTCCACCACAATTGTTCTTCTATTAAACGACTTGCTGAAACCCCTCTTGATAAGAGGTCGGCCGGGTTTTCTTCCGACGATACATGTGCCCACGTGACTTCCTCTGTAAGACCCTGAATTTTTGATACCCGATTGGCTACAAATGTCTTGAGTAGATGCGGTGGTGTCTTTATCCAGCCGAGCGTTATCATACTGTCACTCCACAGCTTAACCTTGTTTACTTTGTCCCTACAGGACCGTTTGACAATGTTGTACAGTTGCGCTAGCAAGAGGGCGGCTTCTAATTCAAGCCTCGGTAAAGATATAATCTTCAGCGGTGCCACCTTCGCTCTTGCACAAATTAACTCCGAATGATTTATGCTTGCTTATCTCTGTAGACTGCATATAGACATGCTCCATATGCTGCTTCTGACGCGTCTCCATACCCATAAAGATCGAAGGTCGACGCTTGGTTTCGAATATTGACATTCCTATGTACTCTTATGTCATTCAATCCAGCGAGCGATGTGTTATAATCTTCCCAAGCCATTTTTAAGTTCGTCGGTAGCTCTTGATCCCATTCCACTTGCTGCTGCCATATCTTCTGCATGATGATCTTTCCAACGATGAGTACTGGTGCTACTAATCCAAGGGGATCAAACACCTGTGCTATTTTTGATAACACATTCCGTTTTGTATTTAATGCATTTCCTTTTAACGTAACCTGGTATTGGAAAGTATCCGTGGTCGCATTCCATAGAAGTCCCAACGTCTTAAGTGGCTGATCCTTGTCTATTACGAGCAAATTGTCTGCTCTGCTGTGTTCTGATAAATGTTTTAGTACGTCTTGATGGTTTGCTCTCCATTTTCGCAAAGGAAAATGTCCACGTGCTAACATTTCCGTCAGCTGAGTTTGCAATGTTATTGCACTCTTCAGTGTAGGTCCTCCAGACAGAACATCGTCCATGTAGAAGTCCTCCTCTATCGCTTTAGCTGCCAATGGAAATTCTCGTTTGTAGATATTTGCCAACTCCTTGAGACATCGCATTGACAAGAAAGGGGCACTTGCCGTTCCGTAAGTAACAGTATTCAATTTATATAATTGTTGACATTGCGTTTTTTCATCACGCCACAGAATCAATTGCAAGTTTCGATCCCGATGATCTACTAGAATTTGCCTAAACATTGATGTTATATCCGCCGTCAAAGCAAATTCATGCGTTCTGAATCGAATCAATATTCTCTGTAGATCGGCTTGTAAATTCGGTCCAGGCATCAGCTTGTCATTCAGTGATGCGCCGCTTGTAGTCTTTGAAGAAGCGTCGAAAACGACTCGTAACTTTGTTGTCGTGCTTTCGGGTCGGAAAACTGGTTGATGTGGAATAACATAATGCTCCTGTGCAAGTACCTCACTCTGATTTTCGACTGCTGACATGTGACCCTGTTGTAGGTATTCCCTTAAGAACTCGTTATAAGATTTCTTCAACTCTGGATCCTTAGATAAGCGTCGTTCCAAGAAACCGAGCCTTCTAATAGCCTGGGCCATAGAATCTCCCAAATTCACATGCGAACGAATTGGCAGCCGTACGATGAATCTGCCATCATCTTGTCGTGTAGTAGTGTTAGAGAATAAATTCTCACAATGCATTTCCTCTGGCGAGTATGGACGAACCTCCGGAACCTCTTCTTGGATCCAAAACCTCTGCAGCTGACTCTGTAGCTGTGAATTAGTGACCACATTGCAGCAATCCAACGTGTTGATAAGCTCCTCTTCCAATTCTCCACCGATGATCACTCCCAGATGCGTATTCTGTAGAGCAGGTCTTCCTTTGATGTGATTTTCTGGTGCGCCAATAATAATTTTCCAATATACTCCTGCGCCGAGAAGCATATCTATAGGTCCTGGTTTGTCGCATGTGGGGTCTGCCAATTTAGTATCCCTTGGGAGTTGTATTTTGGTTGTATTTAACTTGACTTGTGGTAACTGTTCTGTGATTTCCGGTACTACTAAACATTCCACCGTTGTCTTAAAATCCCCGTGTATTGATCTAATGCGTATACAAGATACCTTGTTAACTGTTGTGACTTTCTTGTTGATTCCACTAATCGGACGTATCTCGTTGCGACATGACAGCCTAAGTTTTCGCATCAAATCGGATGTTATCAAATTTGATTGTGATCCCGGATCCAGCAGCGCTCGACAGTACCGCTCTTCACCGTCTGATCCTAATACGCGAACCTTTGCAGTGGAAAGAATCACTCTGGTCCCGTTGTGGCTGGCGCAATAAACATTTGTTATAGGATCGTACTTCGCAATTGATGATTGCTATTTATTTGACAACTCGACCTGTGAATTGAGTCCTGCTTTCGTACAATTCATTACGACTGACGCTGTTGAATTCTCGCAGGCTTGCTTTGCTTGAACTTCTTCTTGTTCCTCCTCAACGTCTTCGTGGATAATTGAGTTGTGTTTTTTGTTACACTTCTTGCATGTCGAGGCCTTACATTCTCGAACAAAATGACCTGAGCCGAGACAGTTAAAACATAACCTCTTCTCCTTCAGCTTTTTCTTGCGATCCGTTATCGACAATTCTTGAAAATTGCCGCATTTGAAAACTGGATGATCGCCTTCGCAAATTTTGCACTTAGTTGTTACGGAAACCAAAGCTACCTTTCGCTCGTTCCCTTTCGTGCCTCGATTTGATTGCTTCTCTATAGGCTTCGTCCGACCCTGCTCGAGAACCTTGATTGTGTGACATCGTTCGGTTAAGAATGCAAGGAATTCCGATAATTTAGGCATGTTTTCCTGCGTTCTCTTCTTTATGAGATTTTGCCAATCTCTTTGTTCACCATAATCTAGCCTCTTCTTTGCTAGATGCATCAGAATGGCGTCCCATGAATCGACTGGTAATGATAGCGTCCTTAGTGCAGACACATGGGTTTGAATGTGCCAAATAAACCGTCGCATTGAATCCGATTTATTGTCCTTCGTTATCTCTGGAAAGTCCAATAACTCTTCTAAATGATTTTGAATAATTACCGTATTGTTATCATACGTATCCTTTAACAATTTCCAGGCGCTTTCGTAGTTCTCGCTGGAAATCTGAATCCTAGGATGACACTGCGGGCTTCTCCTTGAAGCAATCCGATAAGGTATTGGTGCTTTTGTACAGCTGTCAGACTATCGTCCTTGTGAATAGTCGTCTCGAAGCTATCCTTAAAGAATGACCACTGGGTGTAGTCTCCGTTGAACTCTGGGAGCTTTATCTCCGGCAGTTTTAGTCGTCGGCGTGTGACTTCGGGTGTGACTTCGGGTGTTCCTTCTTGATTTTGCCCTGAAGCTTCTGCGGCTGTTTGTGTTTGAGCCTCGCGTTCTTGTCGCCCAATTATTTCTTGAGCTATCGCAGCTGCCTTGTAATAGAGGTGCTCGAATATTTCTCTTTCGGGATCGTTTATTTCGCTTGACTCTTCCTCTTCCTCAGGGAGGTCTACTTTGTCTTCAATTATGCGCTGCACTTCCTCGAAACCTTTGAAGAGCTCTTCTAGTTTTGGCAGTCTGACCTGCGCTTCTGCTTTAGTGGCAGTACCTGCCTCTAAAAAATGCATTATCCGAGTAACTTGCCCCTTTATGTTAGCTCTACGTTGTTTTAGTTTACGCGTGTCTATTTCCATGTTGTATAATTGCTGATAATGTGCCGATCTGCTGACCTTTGGTTGTGGCGACTTTCTCTCGCTTCTTCCGTTGAGGTTAAGTATGCTTCCTATGCTTCTGCGTTACCTCGATGATCGCCTCGAGCCCCTACGTCGGGCGCCAATGTTTATGATAACAATTTGCTTCGGGTTTGATGGTTTATTACGCTCGAGGCGTCTTACAGCAATACAGTTCGCTGTTTTCTGGCTAACGCTCTAATGCAACGAACGAACAGATTTCGTTCTCAGGCATGAAACTAAAAACTAAACAAGATCCGCGCAAGCGCAGAAATAATAGGCCCGTGAATGCGCATAGGCATGAACAATATCGTAGGACCACTACCAATCTCTAAAGGAAAAAGATACTGCCTAACCATCGTAGATCGATTCACACGATGGCCCGAAGCCATACCCATAGCAGACATTACAGCAGAAACAGTTGCCCAAAAACTGTTCTCACAATGGATAGCAAGATTCGGTACTCCAACAAGGATTACTAAGGATCAGGGAAGACAATTCGAATCTGACCTGTTCCGGCAGTTAACAAAAAACACGGGTACTACACACATCCACACAACAGCTTACCATTC
>NW_011965389.1:0-6446 GCF_000949405.1 Vollenhovia emeryi
AATTTTGTTAATCTGCGATAAAAAACCAAGTATTGTTAAAATGAGATATTCTCGAAACTGTATATAAGAGAATGTGGTGCATCAAAGACTAACATAAAGATAGGTATCCAAGAGACACGCCAGTAAATTAACTTTTCTACTCATTCGTATTTAGATTTTTTGATATTACTTATTATTTGTCTTTATTACTCAACCCATGTATTGCTCTGGTCCTCTCATTAATTGAATTGTACTCATTACTATTATTTATTCGCATGCTCGCATGCTTTACACTGCTAAATATCATAAGCGAATCCCCTTAATTGGATTCCATTGGCTTGAATTCACCTACAGCTTCGATCCTGCATGCCGAATATGCGACATTGTGGACAAGTGTGACTAGTGTTACATTAATTTAGTGCGCAGTATGACTTGTCACTAGGGTTGACGAAACAGCATCACGTTACAAGGATTAAGCATTGACTTGGAGATTTAATAAACAGTACACTGTCTAATTAATTTAACTACAGTGACGCAACCATGTATGGAAATGTTTTGAGCTTTTGTATTTTATTTGTATTATTTGAGGGTGAACCACATTAAAGAAGAGAGCATTTTTGTGTGTTTTTTTAAAATAAAATATCTCTTTTTTTTCTTTAGTTAAATAAAGTATTTTTCGTTATTTCTCTCGTTACGTTAATTGTGTATCAAGTTTTGTTATCAAATTTTATCTCTACAAACTTATATAATTTATGAAACAGTGCAATTAATTTACACATTTAATTTCCTTCTGTTGCACTTTTATTACTGTATAAAGCACAGCTTCTCATTGGAGTCTACTTTTTGATACACTTAGCGTAGTTTCTTCTAGATTCCAGCAGCTGAATTGACGACCGGCTGACCTGCTGATTCAATATAGTCTCTGCTAAAGATATGAAATTCATAATCCTCCTGCGACTGATAGTGCTTGAAAAAATATATAAATTAAATATTAGATTATTCATTTCCCTGTTCATACGTCGACGATGTCAGCATTATCCGTTTCTTTTACGATCTATAGAGATACCGTTATGGGTGCTGTTGCAAATAGCACCCATCAGAAACGAACGGGACCTCGTGGTCTTGTTCCTGCTGACATTTCGAGACATTACCGCCCTGAAGCAGCCCATCGAAACGGACGACAGCAAAGGCGGTCTCTCCAAATTCGCCAAGCTCGCCAGATCAGTCACCAGATCGAGATCGGTCCTAGTTTCTCAGTTCAGCTCTCATTTGCCGGCTTTGAAAGACACAGCTGTACCGACTACCACCAAACAATCACATCTAGGTCATGTAAGTTACTATCGCGCTTAATAATCTTATCAAAATTCAAAATCTTGGTTTTTATATACTTTTGTGTATCACCCTTTTATTATCATTCTATTAATGTTGGAATAATTTGTCCATTTATCTGTCAAGTATTTATCTTGAAAATATGTATCTCGATATCTCTTTTCTTACCACGACTTTTAAAGTGCAGAAATTGTTGTATCGTTTCAAAACAGTCAGTATAATGGATAATGGCTGTAGTAGTCAAGTTCTACAAAGTCCCATTTATAAATCGATAAAATAGAAACGTATTTTCAATACGCCGACTTCGTCAGAAAATGGAAAGCTGAGAACACATGAATCTGCATGAATTACTCTTCAAAATCAACCTAGAAAGCTTATTTACATTCGAGAGCTCTTTGGAGTGTGAAAAGCTAATGGAGCCGCACTCGGTGTAAGAAAGAGATATCAGATAGATGGATAAGAAATCGATATGTAAGCGATAAAAATAACTCGTTCTTTCTGTTTTTTTAGATATTACCTGTTGTTATCTCATCTTCTAGTAAATTAATCAACAATTCATCTGATTTTTTTAGAAGCGTTTTACATTTATCATAAACGTAATTGAAGAAATCTTCAAATTTCTGGGTTATATCGAATGGTTCCTTGAAGCGAATAAATTTCTCCTGGAAATCGTAGTTAATCTACAAAAATATTATTATATTTTTATATTATCTATTACTATATTATTTAATGACATCAGTGAATTTTATTGACCATATCTGGCAATTAAAATTCTTATTGCGAAAAATATTACCCCAGCCAGGATATCCCATCCTGGCTGGGGTAATATTTTTCGCAATAAAAATTTTAATTGCCAGATATGGTCAATGAAAAATCACTGATGTTATTAATTACTTCTGGCGACTTTTAAGAGTATTCTTACTAGTATATTATTTAAAAGTAAATTGTTATAAGATCTGATCAGTCCCATAATATTATGTTTGTAACAGAAAGAGTAATATTATTTTACCAAGTCAATAGCAGCTTGTGTTTTTAAGATAGGCCACTCTTCAAAAAATTCACTTATTGACGTTGCTATTTCCCTAATAGGAAGGGACATTTTCCAGTGATGCAAAACATCTTCTTTGGGCTTATTATTATACATTAGCCATAACTGGCTATCTTTTGCTTCTTTCGATATATCTGAAATTTATTATGTAATATAATTTGCTAAAATTACATAGAGAACCTTTGTAATTCATAAAAGAGATTATAATGTAAACTAATGATATAAATTACTTGAGTTTTTCTGCACCGGTGAAGTAGAAACATCTAAAGTTTTTCGTATCATGGTCAGTTTATTTCTGTGTTTGTCCACTAACTTTCCTCTAGCTACTTCTGGCTTGTTAAAGCGTAATTTATTTTTTCCAATAGGACTAACATAATAGGTGGATTTATTTTCTCCTTTAAAAATATCAACGATTTTATCAGCTAGAACACTTAATGATGTATTATTCAGTCGTTTTCCTTCATTTAAGAAGTAACATATAATAATATCGCACAAGTTATTGCGATCTTTATTATCGATGATTTTTCCTTTTTTATATTTTAATAGTATGGCTTTCCCCATAATATGTTTATTCAGGAGACTTTCAACATCAAAATTAATAACATCATTTGCTTTTAATATAATATTAGTCATACTATATTCATCACTCTTATAACTTGTACTTGGCCTTTCTTCTATTTCATTAAGTGAACTGGCTGATAATGGAAAAATATCCAAATCTGTTGACGGTTTGAATTGTTTCTCTAACGGTTCTTCTGTGACATTTTCTAAATAATTATCATTTCTTGTTAGGGGTATCTAAAATAACCAAATAATCTGTGATAAGTATTTAAATAGGAATATTATCATTGTGTGATTTTTACAACATAAAACAAAAATGTCATACGTAAAATTTTGAGTATGATTATTGTAAATACCATGATATCTTCAGATGGTTCGGTTTGTAATATTACAATGTCCGATGTGCTTAATGCTGACATTCTTGTTTGACATATTTTTCGCTCTCCCAAAATGGGAATTAATTCCTTCAGTTCTTCATTATTTAACGATTTTAACATTTCTATGTCCTCAATTTTTTGTTCTAAAATATATAAATGAAACCCAGTGAACTCTATACATACTGGAGTGAGTGATCTATAGTTCTGGCTGTTGCCGAGAGAGAGGTGCGTTGAGTGAATCCTTGTCTCCTTCTAGTACTACCTGATTGGATAATCGCATATAAGTGACGCCCTTCTTCTCGTCATTTATATGTGACTATCCAATCAGGTAGTACTAGAAGGAGACAAGGATTCACCCAAACGCACCTCTCTCTCGGCAACAGCCAGAACAATAGATCACTCATTCCAGTATGTATAGAGTTCACTGATGAAACCTAACAGTAAAATATGTAACAGCCGTATAATAATAAGAATGTTAGAATTGGACCGTGATGATGTAACAATCAAATAATTTGAAAGTAATGTCCAGTCAAACTGGATCTTGATAGTCTAATAATATTTGCGTGAATTTTATGTATTTATTCCAATCTAACTGCGCGTCGAATTCTCAGTCTTAAAACACAGTTTTTTTTATTGAAACAGTAAATTCACATGTAAATCAAAATTGATTTAATATTTGATGCTCATCAGCATGTACGAATATTAATTAAATTTTTAAATACTATAAAGAATTTATTGCGAAAAATATTACCTCAGCCAGGAATCAAACCTCCTCCTATCCGTACAGGCGTCTTAACCTTCTTATACAGACACACATACAATCACATACGGATTAAGGGAGGTCCTAGGTTCGATTCCTAGCTAAGGTTATATTTTTCGCAATAAATTCTTTATAGTATTTAAAATTTTAATTAATAGATGTTGATGAGCATCAAATATTAAATCGATTTCGATTTACATGTGAATTTACTGTTCCAGTGAAAAACTGTGTTTTAAGATGGATAATTTGTCGGCGCGCAGTTATATTGGAATAAGTATATAAAATTTACGCAAATATTAGATCCTTTCCAGATTCTTTCCAGTCTGACCAAACATGGCTTTCTCAAATTATTTGATAGCCATATAATAGCTTGGAAATGATCATAACCTTATAACAGTATAATAAAAATATTATAGCGTACGTACCAGCAAATCTTGATAATAAATGACTTAATCCACATTCGTGGAGAAATTCAACGATGCTATGCGGCATGGAAGAAGTCATCTCTTTCTTTATACGTACTGCTATACCACGAGGCTGAATAAACGTTTTCCACCGTGATGCCGTGTGAACCGTGAAGATATCGGAAGATAGACAAATGAAGATCACGCATAGATACAGGAAACTCGTGCTTGTGCGTGTGCGTGCGCGCCATATAATAGCTTGGAAATGATCATATCCTTATAACAAAATGATAAAAATATTATAGCGTACGTACCAGCAAATCTTGATAATAAATGACTTAATCCACATTCGTGGAGAAATTCAACGATGCTATGCGGCATGGAAAAAGTAATCTCTTTCTTTATACGTACTGCTATACCACGAGGCTGGCTTCTTCTCTGGTTATTGGCTCCCGGCTCACAGACACTGAGCCGACACGGCCACGTCAAACCAATAGATTTAATGGTATTGCTTGGAATGTAGTGAATTGAACGATGTAATGGCCCGGTAAACGGGCCACGCGCGGGATGATGCAATCCCGCAAGATCAAAACTTTATCTTCCGTCGGAAGACGTGTGAACCGCTCGACGGCCCAGACGGAACTCTGCTACCACGAGGCTGAATAAACGTTTTCCACCGTGATGCCGTGTGAACCGTGAAGATATCGGAAGATAGACAAATGAAGATCACGCATAGATCACGCAGGAAACTCGTGCTTGTGCGTGTGCGTGCGCGCCATATAATAGCTTGGAAATGATCACCTTATAACAGAATGATAAAAATATTATAGCGTACGTACCAGCAAATCTTGATAATTAATGACTTAATCCACATTCGTGGAGAAATTCAACGATGCTATGCGCGGCATGGAAAAGTCATCTCTTTCTTTATACGTACTGCTATACCACGAGGCTGAATAAACGTTTTCCACCGTGATGCCGTGTGAACCGTGAAGATATCGGAAGATAGACAAATGAAAATCACGCATAGATACAGGAAACTCCTGCTTGTGCGTGTGCGTGCGCGCACAGGAAGCCCATAGACTTATACTGTAAGTCTATGAGAGAGTCATCCCCACCAGAGATGCAAACTTTGGGTTCCGAGCGCCATCAAAGTGTAAAGCCTATCACACAATGCCAGGCAACAGGCAACAGGAACAAGGAATAGAATTTCTAACGCGTTGGATTGGTCGGAAAAAAATTTCCGATGAATCCAACGCGTCAAAAATTCTATTCCCTATTCCTATTGCCTGTTGCCTGGCATTGTGTAAAGCCTGTTACACTCGGTGCTCACTCACACAAGCGCAATCGTATCCGTGTGCTGCGCAGAGTCTCTGCGTAGCACACGGACACGATTGCGCTTGTGTGAGTGAGCACCGAGTGTTGCGTGTGTGGGAGTTCAATCCATACACTAGTTTCGTTGTTTTTCGATTGTTTATTTAAATTACAAATGTGAGGACTCGGCCTCGATATATCTTACAAATAGCGGCGAACGCGGAGAAGGGCTCGATCTTTACTCGACGGAGGACGCTTTCGAAGTGTCCTGCCGTGACCGTTGGCCCTATATATATATGTCCGCAGTTCTTTGTGACAACTGGCCGTCGCGGCTTCGAACGTTCTAGAACAAGCGCTTATCAGATGCACCTTTGGGTCGATGACTCGAACCTCATCGAACGATGCGTTACCGGTGACTCAAGCATTCCTCTATTCTTTCCCTATCGGGAGATTAGAGCGCTCGACCAAAGGTCCGAAGGGCGCTTGGTTTTTTCTAGAAGCCTCGCTCGGCAAGGCTTCGTAGTGGGCCCACTATATTTACGTCGCAACATACTCCCCCCGTTGAGAGGGTACTGATCAACCTTAATGTACAATACATCTAATTGCCCTACATCGGTAAGACAATTTACAATTAGATGTTTACAGTTGAATGTTCGCTTAAATTATTGATCGGA
>NW_011965390.1:0-6447 GCF_000949405.1 Vollenhovia emeryi
CCCCTGACAATTCAGAGCTATACTGCGAATTGTCAGGGGAATCAATCAGGCCCTACATTCCAGCATCTCTTAGAAGACAGGTTTTCGACTTGTTTCATAACCCCGCGCACCCGAACGCTAAAGTAACAGACCGTGTCATCCGACAGCGGTATATCTGGCCGAACCTACATCGCGACGTCGCGACTTGGGCGGGTAACTGCACTGACTGTCAACAGTGCAAGACCTCACGCCACGTTAAACTAGAGCCTGCACAATTCGCGGTTCCTGACGGGCGTTTCGACCACGTCCACATGGACATAGTTGGTCCTCTGCAGCCCAGTAATGGTTTCACATATTGCCTTACTATTATAGATAGGTTTTCCCGCTGGCCAGAAGCGATTCCATTGATAGATATTACGGCCAGGACAGTAGCCAGAGCCTTCTTTGATAATTGGGTCGCTCGTTTCGGTGCACCTAGTATTTTGACGACCGACCAAGGTCAACAATTCGAGGCACAGCTTTTCGCAGCTCTTCTTAAGCTTATCGGATGCAGACGCATTCGTACAACAGCTTACCACCCCGCCGCTAACGGCATGATTGAGCGTTGGCACCGCACCTTCAAGGCAGCGATCATGTGCCATAACACGCCAAATTGGGTGGAGGTCCTCCCGACAGTTCTGCTTGGGCTACGCACGCATGTGCGTATGGACACTAAAGCCTCCCCGGCCGAATTTCTTTACGGCACGGTACTACGGATTCCGGGAGAATTTTTCCTCCAGGAGGATTTTACACCGGATCCTCAAATTTTTGTTGATGACTTCCGACAGCACATGCGTCAGGTAAAGCCAGTACCGGTGGCACACCATTATAAGAAGCGTGTTTTCCGTTTTAAGGAATTGTCTGTCTGTTCGCACGTCTTCCTCCGTAAGGACGCGGTCAAGAAGCCTCTAGAGCGACCGTATTCAGGCCCCTTCAGGGTAATTGAAAGGACGTCGGACAAAGTCTACTCGATTGAGATAAACGGTAGACCTACAGCCGTTTCGATCGAGCGTCTCAAACCTGCTCATTTTGTACCGGACGACGCTCTAGCCCCTGGCGATCCGTCTTCGTCCGACGCTACAGACAAGCCTCCTGCTTCGTCAAGCACTCAACCGGGTACCCTGAAAGCGTATTCGGGCCCGAAGAAGAAAGTACAAATCAGGTTAGATAAGAACACCGTACGTTCATTCCCTCGGTAGTGAAATCTCGATACGGGAAGTACAGGTGGATATGTATTGCGCGTAAAAGTTTATATTTTCCGTTAGCCATTAGTGTTAAGTGCAATTTTCATTCTGGTCGCGGTCGCGTATTATTATTATTTTGCTTTTGATTTATGTACATCCTGCGTATGCGTTAGCTCTAAGCAGCGGTACTAGCTATAAGTTTATACATCCTGCGTATGCGATAAGCTGTAAGCAGCGGTATAAGAATAATCTACATATAATATGTCGGGGTAGCTGCAATGTACATCCTGCGTATATTTCTTTTTAATTTTAAGCAGCGGTACCAGTATATAACCCTGTAATAATGTACATCCTGCGTATGCGTTAGTCTCTAAGCAGCGGTACTAGTTTTAAGTCTTTGCGATACATCCTGCGTATGCGTTAGTCTATAAGTAGCGGTATTGTCAAACGCGTTCATACACCCTGCATAAATAAGCAGTGGTAATATTATAACAGTCTGTAATTTCTGTGATACATCCTGCGTATACTCTCTAGTTCTAAGCAGCGGTATTACATGTATTCCTGCAATATTCTTTGTGATATTCGGCAGCGCCGATCATTTATTTTTTCTTTCTCTCCAGCGTTAGCACTCGGGGGGGAGTGTGTGGCGACTTAGAGTTGCCTTTCTACACCACGACACAGTCTATGGTCGTGGGTGGCGCTGTTCGAGCGGGAACAGATTATGTTAGTGGTTACTCGCCTGTGTCACGGTTAAGACCGATCACCTTACCGTGCACCGAGATCTTAATAAAGTTCTCTTATATCTCGTATATCTACCGAGTGAGTTCTTTCCCGCCTTCGCAATCAGCTTACGGCAAGGAAGTATTGTGGGCACTTCAGCCGGGCTGTAAATACATCGCTAGGCCCCACAGGCTACTCTGCTGGCGCACCCTAAGCAAGATGCAGAAGTCACACTTACGACGGATGCATCTGACACCGCCATAGGAGCAATAATTCAACAACGAGTCGGAGAAGATTGGCAACCACTAGCCTTCTTCAGCAAAAAACTCAATCCGGCTCAACGAAAGTATAGCCCGTACGACAGGGAGCTGCTGGCAATATATATGGCGATTAAACACTTTCGTCATATGCTGGAAGGAAGATTCTTTATTGTATTCACAGATCACAAGCCGATCACATACGCCTTCAACCAGGATCTCCTTCACAGCTCTCCCAGACAAGCCCGGCACCTACAATACATTGGTCAATTCACGACCGATATCCGTCATATCGCCGGCAAAGATAATACGGTCGCAGACGCTCTCTCTCGTATCGAGAGTATTCAGACCGCAGTTAATCTGGAGGACTTGACCAAAGCACAAGAAGAAGACACCGAATTACAGGACTTCCTGAAGGAAACTTCTTCACTCAGACTCCAGAAAATACCAATTCCCGGAACCTGCTCCACGCTGTACTGCGACACTTCGACACCGGTGGCACGACCATTTGTCACTAAACAGCTTCGAAGACAAGTTGTTTGAGCGGACCATCGAATATTCGAGAGAATATTCTCTCGAAGCATGTAAAAATTGTAAGCTTCGAGAATGTTCGTGCAAAGCCTCGAGTTTGTTTGCCGGTTGCGAGACAAACAAGCTCGAGGCCGCCAGCGAACGTTTATAATAACAATCCGCGACATTAATCTTGTCCGCAACCGCTTTAGCGACCACGTGCCGTTCACGATAGCACGCCACCGCTAGCCAATAGGGCTTTCCCGCGAAAAAATCCCTTTGTCTGCCGGCGACACGGCACGCGACGATTGGCCGAGGAAAATCGTTCTAACGGGACTCTCGAGCCCCTTAAAAGCTCGTCTCAAGCTCGAAAAAGCGCTGATCGCTCTTAGCTTTTCGCACCTCCGCACATTTCGCATAACCGCAGTTTACCGCTCTTTATCTCGACTTACGCTACCCGCACGGACTTAACGCACGCTCGCATTTCACTTATCACGACTTCGGCTTCGCTTTCTGGACTCACGCGCACGGCTTATACTTCTTCTTGTGTCTTGTAACTTGGCTGACTTTATTTTGTGCTCATTAAACTCTGTCTTTTCTTTTCTGTGAAAACTCTGGTGTGCTTCCTTCTCCTCTTAACGAACGCGCTCGCGAACACAAGTGTTCCAATCTCTACACGGTCTGTCGCATCCAGGGACCAAAACAACAGCGAAATTAATATCGCAGCGTTACGTCTGGCCATGAATCAAGACAGACTGTCACGAATGGGCGAGAGCCTGTCTCGCCTGCCAAAAATCGAAAGTCCACAAACACACGCATTCGCCTGTAGGACAATTCGTCGGCCCCACAAGGCGTTTTCAACACATACATATAGACTTGGTAGGACCACTACCATTGTCTCGAGGATACAGATAACTGCCTCACAGCAATCGACAGATTCACAAGATGGCCTGAAGCCATTCCCGTGGCTGATATATCCGCAAAGACAGTTGCCCACAACCTCTTCACACACTGGATCTCGAGGTTCGGCACATCCACACGCATCACTACGGACCAGGGTAGGCAATTTGAAGCCGACCTGTTCCGTCAGTTAAATAAAATAACAGGCACGGTGCATATACATACCACAGCCTATCATCCAGCAGCCAATGGAATGGTCGAGCGCTTACACCGGCAGATGAAGACTGCAATCAAGTGCCACGCAACGGAGGCATGGACAGAAGTGCTCCCAGTGATCATGATGGGGATCCGAGCAGCATATAAGACAGATCTCCAAGCAACACCAGCAGAACTCGTATACGGTGAGACATTAAGACTACCTGGTGAATTTTTACAGGAAACTCCACAGGAGACCAGCAGCTTGAGCAACTTCATACCTGCAGCTGAAGAAAGCCATGAGAGATCTACGACCACAGCCAGTAAAGAGGCATGGTACACCGGCCGTCTTCGAACATAAGGACCTGCCAAATTCAACGCACGTGTTCCTCAGGCACGACGCACCAAAAGCGTCCCTGCAACCAAGCTACGACGGCCCGTATGAAGTCCTCAGCAGAACGGACAAATACTACAAGTTACGGATTAACGGAAAGACCGTCCACGTGACAGTAGACAGAATCAAACCGGCGTACATGTTGGCTGACCAGGACGAACCTAAAGCCACACCGGTTACACCAGCCCCGAAGAACTCTACGACGGGCACTCCAGCTCCAGAAGAGACGATCACAAGAAGCGGCAGGACGTCAAAGAAAACTGTCCGTTTCCAAGCCCCGGCTTTCAAACAACGAAGGGGGTAATGTGGCGGCCTACGGCAGCCACAGGCGCCGGGCGCCCAGCAACCACGCGGTCGCGCGCACCTGACGCTTAGCACAGGGCGCCCGGCCCCCAACATAAGCGCCTGGCGCTAGCCCCACGCTGGGCGGCCGCGCTAGTTCGCGGCGCCGCCGCTGCGTGGCGGATTCTCTCGGGAGTGAAATTTAGTGACTACCAGTATATAAGGGAGGAAAATGCGAGCATTTTTACTTCACTTCGGCGCTCAGTCGCCACGATATAAGCGCGTGGCCGCTGTTCCTTGCGCCCTAGACGCATACAAAGCACTGAGTCGCTCTCCTTCGGGAATATAAGCGCTGAGTCGCTCTACTTCGATTCTATAAAGCGCTGAGTCGCTCTCCTTCGGGAATACAAGCGCTGAGTCGCTCTACTCGTGCGCCCAAGCCGCATCACAAGCGCTGGATCGCTTCACTTCCAAGGTGCCATGGTTTCGCCAACAAAGCGTAAATCGCTGCACCGTGAGTGAAGATCTGCGTCAATCGCATAGACTCACAGCAACACATTTCAATGGGAATAACTAACTTTGTACCTTCTTTCTAGACTCCGTTTCCAGGAACGAACGCTCACGTCCATGGAAATCTGAGCGGACACCCCAGCTTGGGCAGGCCGACTGTCTACCGATCCAAAAGAAAACGCGGCCCCTACCTCTGGATCAGTACCGGAAGAGACGACGCACACACGACGAGTCTCAAAAGGTGCTGGCTCCACGATCTCCCCCTCCGGCTCCACGGACTCCCTCGCCGATTCCACGGACTCCCTCACCCGCTCCTGTCGTGGAACCTGACGCTCCTAAAACATCTGCCCGTTCCCATCGGTGGAACCCCAAAGCGTCAAAGACCCCTCACGCCGCGAGTCACCCTGTCGCCGTCAGACTACGTGGAGAATATTCCGCCCAAATCCTTCCGAAGTCTGATGACGCAAACTGTGCCGACCCTGTGCGATTTTGGCACACAGACGGATCCCGTCCCTTCACCAAAACCCCTCGCTAATTACTAAGCGTGACGCGTTTACACAAACGAAGAAACGCGGCGGTCAGGCTCGAAGGAGCCCATACAATCTTTATACTCCTCGAGGGATATAACCTGCATGTATCCTATTGTATCCACCTCCATATGCTCCTCGAATAAATAATATATATATCCTGAGTTATTATAACCAAAAGAAAAAGAGTTGAAAAATTAATTTCCTCCCTTGCGATCCAATTCCTTGGGCGTTCCTAACATAGAGATTAAGCGAAGTAAGCCCCATACTCACTATTTTATTTACTCACAAACAAAGTTTCAGAATATTGGCAATGCTGTTTCCATTTAATTTCGTTTATATAAGTAGGAATATGCTGCTTCTCCATAAGAACTCATGCAAAATTAAAAGTGGAATAACTCATGAACCGGTTAGAGAATCGGCTTCAGGTTTTGCACACGTGTACAGATAATAAATAGAAACAATCTATTAAAGTTTCAGGGTATTGTCAATGTTAGAATGTTAGCACCAGTACATCCTTAAATTGTTAAGGTTATTGAGTTGGGCAATGATCCAAATAATGGTGTCGTGTAGCGAAGGGTCAGAGGGGACCTGACACGCCGGTCCCGACGTAGGAGGGTAAGCAAGGCCCCCACCACCGTTGTTCAATCTTCCATTATCGGACATCCTGTGGACGTCCATGTGCTACCTGGGTGACCGCGAACTCCTCCTACATTTGTGGACCGATCTTCTTGCAACTGGTCTCAAAGTTTTCCAAATTTTTCTGGGATTGTGACGATGGGGTTTTTTTCAAGTTTTGCTCACCCACGCACCCACCCACGCATTCACACTGTTTGTTTCACCGGGAACTCCTCCTGCATTTGTAGACCGATCTTCTTGCAACCGGTCTTAAAATTTTCCAAATTTTTCGGGGGAGGCTGCTATGGGCTTTTTTTTAAGTTTTGCCCACC
>NW_011965391.1:0-6447 GCF_000949405.1 Vollenhovia emeryi
TTCTCGAACACTTGTCCCTTTTGTCCTTTGGCCACGTGCCTCGCTCGCACGCGATAATGGCCGTCTCGAGTCACAAGCCCGCACGATTCCACTTCCCGCACTGCTGCGATTTTACTTTCTAGCAAGACCACACTCACACCGGCTACGTTGCCTGGGCCCATAACCTGTTAAGGTAAAGAGTGAATCGATGGTAGTCTTGCTTAAAGGATTTCTTTATTAGAAGTACACACGTGCTTTCTGAACAAAGGTTCGCTCGCAACTAACATCCCCCACGGGGATACTCGCAGAGCTCGTGTGGCTCGCGGAAGTTCGGCCACGCTCGGCTTATCTAATGTACGTTAGGTACCATTGTTTTGGCGCTTGCATTGAATGCGATGAATCGTCTCAACATGAATTCTTAAAGGTATTACAAGCTAATATTTTTGAAACTCAATGAGATATGAAATTCTTATTTTCCAGCCACTGTCTGATAGCGGGCATTGTGAGATGAAGTTAATTTTCTAAAGTGAAGTTGTTAAGGTCATTCCAAAGACACCTTGATTCTTTTAACTAACAACATGTACTTAAATATTAGCCTGTAACACTTTTAGTGATTCACTCTGTATAATAGATGGTGAAAAGGCCGAGAAAGAAATTTCAAAAATCTTGCAGACAAAGCATCCCTGTATCAAGACGAAGAGACACTTGATCATCAAAATGTAGACGATGATAGTTTATTGGATAGAAATCAAAATATTGAAGTAGGACAAAATGCTAAAGAACTTTGTTGAGCAGGTGCCAGAAATAACGACAGTGGATTGCGAAAAATGAAAATGAACGGTAGTTTATTTAGAGTACTTGTGACAAAGAAGAGTGCGCGTACAGCCGATGATCGTATCAAGACGAGACTGACTAAAAAAGAAAGGAAAAGGATAGCTTTCATGGTTGTACATCCTTGCAGGTGGCGCACGCGTATAATAAAAGAAAATGAGTGATGAGCCGGGAAATTGAATTATCTCCAACACCCCCTCTCAATTTGGCGTCTTTTCACGAGTTGAATGAAGTCCCATTCCGTCCATGCAAAAAGTATGCTTTGGTCCCGGTAGAGCTTTGGTCATGACGTCAGCTACCATTTCCTCTGTTCCGAGGTAGTGTAGGTTGATGGGATCCTCTTTCAGCGACTGGCGTAGAAAATGACATCTGACATCAATATGTTTCGTTCGGTTGTGGAACACGGGATTCTTGGCGAGTTGACTTACTCCCTGATTATCGCAGAAAAGGGTGACCTCACTCAGCTCTTGGTATCCCAGTTCGCACAAGAACTTATTCAGGTATATGGCCTCCTTGACTACTTCAGCGAGGGCCATATACTCCGCTTCAGTGGAGGATAGAGCAACGGTCCGTTGCTTACGGCTCTCCCAAGAGATAGCACTGCCAGCAAGGGTGAAGCCGAAACCGGTGTAGGAGCGACGATCCATGGGACAATTGCCCCAATCTGCGTCGACGAAACCTTGCAGCGACTTTCCGATTTTTCTGTAGACCAAGGATTGATCAAGTGTACCCCTGAGGTACCTGAGAACTCGTTTCGCTGAAGTCCAGCGTAACGTGGTGTGGCAGTCGTTGAACTGACTTAAGTAGCTCACGGCGAAGGAGATGTCAGGGCGTGTCCCCACCGCCAGGTACATGAGTCCACCGATCAGTTCACGGTACGGAAGTTCGTCTTCGTGGTCCTCTCGGTCGGATTTCCTTGTCAACTTAAGTCCTGCGGCCAAAGGGGTGCAGACGGGCTTACAATCTTCCATCCCGAATCTCGAGAGTAGCTCCCGGATGTATCCCTGCTGAGATAATCGCACCACTGAACCCTGAGGACCTGGTTGTTGCGAGATCTCGATTCCAAGGCAATACTTTGCTTCGCCCAAATCCTTGATCTCGAATTCCTGGGAGAGTGCCTTCTTGATGCTCGATAACTTTTGAGGGTCTTTGTAGGCGACCAGAAGGTCGTCCACGTATACGAGAATGAAGATCTCCCGGCGGCTGTCCACGTATAAGCATGGGTCGGCATTCGTCGGTTTGAGATGCAGTTTTTTCAGAACGCTGTCCAGGCGGGCGTGCCACAGCCTCCCGGATTGTTTGAGCCCGTATAAAGAACGCTGTAGCTTGCAGACGTGGTTGCCCTCTTGCAGTTGGTTCAACATGATTTGAGCTTTGCGTTTCAGTTCATCCTTCTCCGTGGCCACCATTCGGGAGAGCATTTCTTCGTAGAGTTTGGGCTTTTCCATGAAGACGGTGGTGTCCATCGATCCATGAAGGTATGCGGTGGCGACGTCAAGTTGAGCGATGCGCATGTCGCTTTCCGCTGAGAGTGCCGCGAGAATCCTGAGAGAGTTGATCCTGGCGACGGGAGCGAAGGTGTCGTGATAATCGATCCCAGGACGTTGAGCGAAGCCCTGGGCGACGAGGCGAGCCTTGCGTTTGTCGAGGGTTCCGTCGCTCTGGTATTTGTTGCGGAGAACGATCCTGCATCCGATTACCCTGTCCTTGGGCCTTTTGACCAGAGTCCAGGTGTTGTTGATCAGCAAGCTTTTAAATTCCATGTAGATGGCGTCTTTCCATTCCAGTTGATCTGGTCCGTTGACAGCCTTGACGAAGGGAATCTCAGAGGCCAACATGGCTGTCTGCACTGTGCAGATGGCATCGTCAGCGTCGGGTTCGTCTGACGGGTCGGTCTCGGGATTCTAAGTGGCTACAGTCGGTGTAGGGGTGCTGCGCATATGATATTGCTTTGCGGGGCGACCCCTTTTTCCAGTGCGGAGTATCTTCGGACGTCCTGGTCTGCGCCTCGTCTCGTGGCTCTCGGAGGCCGTCTCGTCGTCTGGTTCATCCTGGTAGGCGTCGTCGTAATCGGATTCTGAGTTTTCGGAGTCGGAGCCCTCGATGCCTTCGTCACGTGGGACATCAGTGATCCTGGTGGGATCTTCTGGCGAGTTTTCGAGGAGTGAGAAACGTCCGTTCCTCGTTGATGTGCTGACGAATTCTTCGAAGTAGCCTGAGGACGGTGTGGAGAATTGGTTGAAAAATTTGACGTCTCTGGAGACGTAAACTTTCTTTTCTTCTGGTATCCACACCCGGTAAGTCTTGGAAGTGAGTGAATATCCCACGAAGACTCCTTCCTTGGCCTTCGGCTCGAACTTCCCGCGTCCAGGCGACTTGTCGAGGATGAATGCCTCGCATCCGAAAGTGCGCAGGTGGTTGACAGCTGGTTTGCGGCCTGTCCAGGTCTCGTAGGGAGTCTTGTTTCCTAAAACTCTTGAAAAGCACCGGTTACGTAGATAGTTTGCCGTCGAGATTGCTTCAGCCCAAAATGAGGATGGTAGCCCGGATTGAATCAACATGCATCGCGCAGCCTCGACTAGGGTCCTATTGCGGCGCTCAGCCACCCCATTTTGCTGAGGTGTGTGGGGGACCGTGAGATTTCCCTGTATACCGTTGTCCTTGAGGATCTGTTTCATGGTGGAGTTGGTGTACTCGGTCCCGTTGTCGGACTGGAGAGCCTTGATTTTTCGCCCGGTTTGCGTTTCGGCCATCTTGCGGAATTCCTCGAATTTGGCTGGGACTTCGCTCTTCTTCCGAAGAAATGCAATCTCGCACCATCCACTGCAGTCATCGATAAAGGTGACGAAATAGCGGCTACCTCCGGGGGATTGAGTCCTCATGGGTCCGCATACGTCAGAGTAGATCAGGTCCAGGATTCCGGCTGCCCTTTCTTCCCGATCCTGGAATAGAGCGGACGTCAATTTTCCGATGATGCAGGTTTTGCACGGGGTTTCGGGGCACTTTGGATCGATGCTGATCCCGATAACGGACTGATGTTTGCTCATCAATTTAAGATCTTTCTTATTTACGTGCCCGAACCGGTTGTGCCAGACGTCAAGTGACGACGTTTTGCCACTGGTGGCAGCTAGGGCAACGGATTGGTGGTGTTCCCGTAAGTAGAACAAATCTCCATCTCTGTCGGCAATCATCTTCACGGTCCCCTTTGAGTCCATGACGATAGCCTGGTTTCTTGAGAAGACGACGACGTGGTTCCTGTCGACGATTTTGGCTACAGACAAGAGATTTGCTCTCAAGTCTGGGACGAAGAGGGTGTTTTCGAGACGGATCGGCTTGCTGGTTCCGTCTACCGAGGAATTGATCGTTACAATGCCTTTGGCAGATACCTGAGTGGCGGTCCCGTTGGCAAGGTTCACGCCGGTGGAGATGGTCGTCGGTTGACTCATCATATCCTTGTTGTTGCACAGGTGGGACGTGCAGCCACTATCGAGGCACCATCTGTTGGGGTTTCGGAACGTGTTTGCGAGATAGCCGCTTTGCTCGGTGATGGTGTCTACAAGAAATGAGTCTGCTGCGTTGGCTTTCTCTTTTTCGGATTTGTTTTTGTCGCTTTTCTTCTTGGCAAAACAATCCGTGATCTTGTGCCCTTTCTTTTTGCAGTAGGTGCAGAAGAGATTTGGTCGCTGTTCTTTGCCCTTGTTGGTTGTTGATTTGTTGTTGCTGGATTTGTCGAGGTTAGATTTTTTGTTACCTTGACGAGCGTACAATGCGCCGTTGTCGCTCTCGCTTGGATTGTCGTTCATGGAGTCAGACGCCTCGATGATCTTCGTCTTGGTCGTTTCGAGGTCAGGAAGGGTATCCCTTGACTCGATGGCGCGTCGAAACATGTCGTAGCTTGCGGGCAGGTTCTGCAGCAGCATTAACGTGAGAAGTTTCCCATTTATTTCGACGTCCATGGCGGCCAGCTTGTTGACGATCTCGAAATACTGTGCGATGTGTTCGCGGACGTTGGCTCCCTCCGACATTTTTCGGTGCATTAGTTGCTTAAGGCAGGAGACCATACTGGCAGGACCTTTAGGGGCGTAGACGGTTTCGATTCTGTCCCACAATTCTTTGGACGTCTCGCATCCTCGGGTGTGCCGTAGTTCGGATGAGCTAATCGAGAGTAAGATTTCCGATCTTGCTTTCAAATCCCGTGTGACCCAGTCTTTGTGAGCCTTGGTTTGTGTCGGAGTTGGTTCTGCTGGAAGGTCGGGGCATTCGAGTTCCCCGGATGCGTAGTCCCACAAGTCCTTGGTGATTAGGAGAGATTGTGCGTGAATCTTCCAAGTGTCGAAGTTGTCCTTCGTGAGTATCTCCAAACGTGTCGAATTCATTTCGGGTATTCTAGCCTCAAATTGAAAATCAGTGCGTTCGACGACGCTAGGTTAGGTGCGCGTATCAATTCGCAGTGACTCGAGTGATGAAGCGCGTGGCAAGTACCGCAAGCGCAAGTACGTACCGAAGCTGGTCTTTCCTTTCTTTTCCTGTGCGCGGACGCGTTAGCGAAAAGAAAGCAGCCTTGCTGGCGAGGTCCGGTGTAGCGGGCCGGCGCTAGAAGATTCCAGAGTGTCTGACGCGCGAGGTTAATTTTGCAAGGTTAACCTTTTTATTTTCGGCTTTTGTATGTTCTGGGCCCATATAACCTGTTGAGCAGGTGCCAGAAATAACGACAGTGGATTGCGAAAAATGAAAATGAACGGTAGTTTATTTAGAGTACTTGTGACAAAGAAGAGTGCGCGTACAGCCGATGATCGTATCAAGACGAGACTGACTAAAAAAGAAAGGAAAAGGATAGCTTTCATGGTTGTACATCCTTGCAGGTGGCGCACGCGTATAATAAAAGAAAATGAGTGATGAGCCGGGAAATTGAATTATCTCCAACAAACTTGTTGAAAATTTTATTTAATCAACAACTCCGAAAGTAATTTCTTCTATTATAGATCTAAATAGGATAACCCTATGGAAGTTATTTAATTACAAAAACTGGGATGCAATCTACACAGGAGAAACTTTTTAACACTTGATTCATTGACTGCTTAGGAAACCTAGAGATTTAACACTTTTGAATTAGCATGAAAAGAACAGACGAAAAAACATTACAAGGAAAAAATTAAATTATGAAGAAATGAGTAGACAACAAGAACAATTGCTGATGGTACAGTAGAATTAAGAAAGAGAGACATAATACTGACTCGAAAATAGTTTTACAAAAATAACTGCATTCTTTGAAGGAGTAATTTTATAGAACATGGAAAAATTTGAGGTTTTTAACATATCACTAGCATGAAATACAAAGTCGATTCGAATTATAACAAATATCACTGGAACAATCCATTAAAATTTATGCTTTAAGAAATTGACATTTCTTCCCCGCCTTCCCGTAAAAAAACTTACCATAAAATCTCTTAATTAAAACGGTTTCCTCTCCCCAATTTGGATCAGGCGCTTTCTCCTTCCACACTAAGTTTCCGACATTTTTTTTTTTCGTGTGGAAATCCTTTATGGATACCCGGGCCCCCCTCTGGGAAGAGAGTTTACAAATGGCCCGGGTTATGTGGGACTGCCCCCCTAATGACGATCGGGGTGCCGCCGCTA
>NW_011965392.1:0-6449 GCF_000949405.1 Vollenhovia emeryi
CCTGATGGGAAATGCCCCATCAGCCCCGGTAAGGGGGGACTCCCCCCGACCCCCAGTGCCCACGCGGACAGCAGTCTGCGGGACACCGGAGGTCGTCCCCGAAACCATGAGGCATGGTTCCGGGGACACGCCGCGGGTCCACGGTGCCCCTCCGGACAACAGTCCGTGGGACACCGCTTCCCCGCCCTCCCCGGCCGGTTTCCCGGCTTGGCCACTCCTTGGCCATGTGGGCTCTTAGTCGGCGGGCCCTCCGGAGACATCCGGAGTGCCCGCCTTAAGCCCCCTCACCACGACAAGGTGGCCCACGCGAGGGGGTAATTAATACACCTAGACACCGAAAACTACGGTATTAATACACCTAGACTTATTCAAACTTGGCGCGAGACGCTACGTGAGATACGCGACAGCAGCGCCAATGCCACGTTGCGGCAGAAAAGTGAGATGGATTTTGGCCTGGTTGATGACGACGACGACGACGACCGTCGACCACGATGACGACGTTTCTTAAGGAGGTTGTATGGCTGAGGTGGGCAGTGAGGGGAAAACGTTTTCCGACAAAGGAAACATAGAGTGCTGCCAATCCAAAACATTAAAATTTTTAACAATATTGATCCAAAATTTGGATGTAATATGTAATGTAATGCAGCTGAAACGCAAAAATATAAATGTTTATTTATATAAAAGTCTCAAATATATCAACTCATATTTTTTAAGACGTTTTATTACTATCGCAAACCATGATTTGGCAACGTTGTACAAGTGAAAAATCGAAGTTGGTAAAAGTGCAATCGCTTGACACAATAGACCCTCTAATCCGAGAGAATGAGTACGAGGTGGAAAGGAGCTTTTATAAGCCAGAAACAACTTAAAAAAAAGTTGAAACAGGTGGAAAATGGGAAAAAACGAAAGCATAAAGTAATCGTAGAAGAAGAGGAAAGTGAATTGTTAAGTGGAAAGATGGAGGGTTCCAGGATAATCGACATCGAGGTTATGCGACGTAACATGCAGTGCAGAGACTGCAATAAACCTTTATGTTTGGATTATTTAGAACAGGAAAAACGGGTTGGCTTAGCATCAGTTCTTATGATAAGATGCCACAGATGTCTGTTATTACATGAGGTACCCTTAAGTAAAAAACGTAGACTTGATGAAGGAGTATTAGCGTGGGACGTCAATATGAAAGCTACTCTTGGTAAAAATTTATTTATAATATAATGGAAATACAGAGAAAAATAAAACGTATAATTAAATAATAAATATTATTGTTAAAGGTACTTTGAATTCTGGCTGTGGATTAACACATTTGACAAGACAGCTTCGTACTATGGACATTCCAACGATGGGAACAAATTGTTTTAAAAGGTATGAGCGAATTGTTGGGCAAAGAGCAGAAGAATGTGTGAAGGAAAGTTGTGCTGAAGCAGCTGTTACGGAGCGAGAATTAAATATTGAAAACATAGACACTATAGAAAATGTGTTGTAAGCACTGCATTTATTTTAATCTTATTATATAAGTAAAGTTAACATAGAAAGATACAATTTATTTTATAATTTTTTTAGTATGAATATTATTATACATGATTATTTTTTTAAATTCCGTGTTTACAAGTTAATAACAAATTACGATAAAAATATATTAATATAAAATGAATTGCGATATAATTTATAGGATCATGATTTTTACGATACATAACTTTACTAATTTTTAGATATTTGAGATAATAAGAATGTATGTGCTTTATATGAAATACAATTATTTCCTACAAAAGGTTTCTTTATTACAATCAATTACAATTCTTTGCACGTTTCTTTTAGGCCTCAACATCTCCAGAGCGGTTTTATATGCCCTAGCAGAAGTAGCAACGAAAACATCACAACTGAAGACACATTACGAATCCAGGTATCAACTGATACAGGCTGGAGTAAACGCGGTTCAGGTTTCCAGTACGATAGTTTAAATAGTTACACTGCAATCATAGGAAGGGAATCAGGCCTAGTCTTAGACTACGTAACATGCAACAGAAAATGCCGTTTGTGTGATAAAGGACATAATATAGTAGATCACGATTGTAGAAAAATTTTTTATGGAAGTGCCAAGGCTATGGAGCCATATTCTGCTAACAAATTAGTTAATGAAAGCTCTGTGTTAAAATCTGTAAATTTAGAGGTTGGTATTGTTGTTGGTGATAACGACAGTACCAGTATTGCTTCAATTAAGAAAAACAGTACACATGAAATTGTGAAATTTTCGGGTATCAATCATACTTCAAAAGGCGTTAAGACCATGCTTTACAAACTTTCTGCTGACAGAAGTAAAGATCCTGACAAGGAACTTACAAGTGATTCAATTAAATACCTACATCGTTGTTTTACATATGCTTTACACCAGCACAAAGGAAATCTGTCAGAATTATCAGCTGCGATTAAAAATATTCCTTATCATGCCTTTAATTATCACGAGAACTGTGGAGAGTGGTGTGGTTTCGTAAAGGATCCTGAAAACTATCATCATAAAGTCATTCCTGGAGGATTTAAAAATGAAATTCTCTTCAATGAATTAGAAGTACTCTTTTCACAATTGTCAAATAATTCAGAGAAATTTGTGGCTGGAGCGTCGAGTCAAGCAAACGAAAGCCTCAATGGTGCTATGTCTAAAAAATGTCCAAAGTCAATTTGTTACAGCACAAGTGAATCTGCTGATTTTCGATTTGCTCTCACAGTCGGTGAAAAAAATAAAGGTCGAGGCTTTGTGCAAAATGTAATAAGTAAATTAGGAATGAAATCTAGCAAACATTTGTCACAATACGTCGAATATGCAAACACTTGTATCTCAAATAAGCGTAAGAAGGCACAAACTACAGAATTTAAACACAGGCGAAATATTTTAGAAAAGCAACGAACTCTATTAAAAAATCGAAAAGAGACAACTGAGGGAAATACGTATGAAACAAATTTAAGCCTTTTGGATGTAAATGCAAACAAGGTAGATGATAACATTGGCGCTACATCTGAGTGCATTGTACCAAAAACATTAACGTCTGCCCAGTATACCATTATCTTTTTTGATTTAGAAACTTCCGGCTTGCACTTACATTGTGATATACTTCAAATTGCTATGAAATGTGGCGTTACAAATTTTAACATGTATATAAATCCGAACACTCCTATTCCAAAACGAGCATCAAATGTCAACGGTTTATCTTGGATCAGGGGTGAACTTTATTTACATGGATTGAAAGTGCAATCGTATCCATTAAGTTTTGTCCTAAAAGAAATGTTAAACATTCTAAAAAGTTTAGAAAAAAAATGCATTCTTGTAGCACATAACTGCAATTTTGATGCTCCACGATTAATATGTAGTATTAAAAAATCGTCTTTATTACAAGATTTTAGTGACGTTATTGCCGGTTTTTGTGATACTCTACCATTAATTAGAAAAAAATTTTCGGAAAAACGAAAAAAAGGACAATGTACGTTAAAAACTCTAGCGGAGGAGTTATCACTTCCTACTGAAGGTGCACATGATGCTAGTCATGATGTTTATTTGTTAGAACAAATTTCACTTCGATACTTAAATAGTAATGATATTGTGAATAACTATGAAAATTATTATGATGTTGTCAATAAGGTTGAAAACAAGGTAAATGCAACTAAAGTTGAAGTCACGTATAACATTGTGAAGAACGTATTTTCTAAAGCAATAATAAAGCGACTCGCAACCTCTGGAATTTCCTACAACGACATAGTTTCGACGTTTAAAGATAAGGGAGAGGAATGTACGATATCATTATTGCAGGGAAAAGCTAATGGGAAAGCAACTTTAGTCAAAACAATAAAAGATTTAGATACAATATTAAGACACGTTAAGAGTCTGTAATTCCCAGCGTTGTAAACTTTTTTACTATTTCCAGTTTATCATTAATTATAATGTCGTAATTTTATGTGTGTAATATGATTTTAGTTACAAGAGAGTCATAGTCATATCATATAATTTTATTTATGAAAGTCATATATATTTTATGTTCATTTTATGTAATATGCAGAGTGAATCACTAAATATGTTATAGACTAATATATATATATATATATATATATCACAACACATTTGCTCGAATTTGTTATTAGTTTTTCATAAATTTCATTCTTATTCAATATTTTAATTTTTTATTCAGATTTCTTTATCTATTTTTTTGTATTCATTAAAATCTTTCCATATTGAAAATAATTAAATCTTGGCGATAATTCTATTTATTGACGACATTTTCTATAATGTGTTTTAAGACAGAGTATATGATTTTTGTTGCAAAAAATGATTTGTACTATTACGATGCGTATAAGAATACTGCACGCTAGCGGTATGCGCGAACTGAGTTGCCGCGTTCTACTGAAGCAGCGGAACGCTTACGCACACTATCGAGCAGGCAGTTCATTGAGATGTGATCGGCTAAAGATCGGTGCTGATTCGCTAGAATTTACTTAATTTTTACTGCGTTATTACTAGGGCTCGGATTTTATTCCGTTTTTACGTGAAACGTTTATCCGTTTACATTTTCTTCCAGAAAAACGTTTACACGTTTAAACGTTTACTAAACGTTTACTAAACGTTTAACAAACATTTAAACGTTTACACGTATATTAGAGCCTAGTAAACGTTTAAACGTTTGTTAAGTAAAAACACGCGTATTCGGAAAAACGTTTCTAATAAACGGATAGCTAATAAACGTGTTTCCGTTTAAATGTATAATAGTGAGCCCTAGTTATCACGCGTTATGGAAATAAATGTTCCAAACTTTTCGATTCAGCTTTTAATAAGGAATAACGCTATATAATTAGTGGGCGGTCTTCCAGAGGCACCCTGTATATGACGCGTTCAATTATACCTCTGCCATGCTATATTATCACTATAAAGATGTGTCAGACATATCAATAACAATGACTTTATACAATTAGTTAATCTTTTCTCAAAACCTTGCCTGTATACAGTCATCACAGATTTGATAATTATTTAATTCAATTCATTTCGAAACTGTTCGAGTGCGTGAGAGCTGGTTCAGTGGTGAGGATAGGAAGAGTATTCGTGTCGGAAGAGAAATAATAGAGGTGTTTTATGAGGAATGCAGCAATCGGTTTAATTTCACCTGAGATTGTACAAGACAGCGGATCGTGCGGGTGAGCGATTGTCGCGAGAGTCTCGGAGCAACGAGTGCGCGGTACTACAATCGAGAGCGTTCTCACCAAGACTGGTGTCGAGCTCGGGCGCGCTCCTTTTGTTGGCCCGTCCTTTCGCGAATGTTCCAGCCGATGACCCGTTGAATTTGACTTTGAGACGAAAGATAAAAATAAACAGTCTTCAATTTCAACGGACATCGCCGGGTTGGCCGCGAAGGACGGGACCACCGCGATTCGCGCAGCGAGCGCCGTTGGTCGGCGCACGCGCGGTTCGGCGCGAGCCCTCGGGGTGACGCGCCAGTAGGGTATATAGGGGGATTCTACCCCGGGAGCTCCGAGGGGGGAGCGGGGCGGGGGGGTACCCCGCGGCGAAGGGACAGCGGGGAGGGGGGTACTCCGTGGCGAGGGGGCCGCGGGGAGGAGGGGGAGTACGCGACCTTGACGTCACGCAAGGTGCTGACCTGTCACTACGTGACATGTAACAGATATCTAGGTGCTGACCTGTCATCGAACACCTGGGCGGGTATGAGTCACGGGGTCAAGCGCCGAAACCTGGCTGATGACTTTCTTGTCTAGGTGCATGATGTCAGAGAGTTCCACGCTTATTATTCCACGACGCTTGGCGATCCGCGGGGAAGGAGATATTCTGCGGCGATTCGCGCGGGGAGGGGGAGGACCGCGGCGCTACGCGATTCGCGCGGGTAGGGGGAGGACCGCGGCGCTACGCGATCCGCGGTGGCGCGGGGAGGCCCGCGGCGCTACGCGATCCGCGGTGGCGCGGGGAGGTCCGCGGCGCGGGGAGGTTCGCGGCGCGAGACAATCCGCGACACATGCATGTAATAGATATCATCGGAAGATGACGATATACAAATGATTAGCGCAGACACACAGCTGCGCGCATCCATGGCATGAGTCATGAGGTCAAGCGCCTAAACCTGGCTGCTGACAGCGACTTTCTTGTCTAGGTGCGTGATGTCAGAGAGTTCTGCGTTTAAACTCGCACCTACTGCGTCAGCATGTAATAGATATCACCGAGGATACCTTTGATTAGCACCGATACCACAGCTACACATATTATTTTCCATGGTATGATCAAGCGCCGAAACCAGACTGCTGACAGCGACTTTTTATGGTATATAAACGGTTTGGAAGCTTGCTGTACCACAGTAGAAGATTTTATACGAGATCGAGAACTAAGACGTTGGGACCCACGAACGCATCGTTATACAAGAAGTTCGTATTTATCATCCAGTTTCTTCGTGTCCTAATAGACCGTAAGA
>NW_011965393.1:0-2531 GCF_000949405.1 Vollenhovia emeryi
GTGGTCAATTGCAACGTGGTCAATCGGGACCGTGGTCAATTGCAACGTGGTCAATCGGGACCGTGGTCAATTGCAACGTGGTCAATATCAACGTGGTCATACACAACGTGGTCGATATTAACGTGGTCAATCGGGACTGTGGTCAATATTAACGTGGCCAAACGGGTGCCACTCATACTTTCGTATTAAACGAAGTAATTGTAGTGAGTTCTATTAGCAGATTCTGTACATCTTGTGATAGATCTTTACGTGGGCCTTTACTAAGGAAGCTAGTTTAGCTCTTGAGCTTCTCTACTGATCGAGGTTACTTTATAAATTTAGTTTGAATGCTCATGCTTATTAATTAAGATGGCGCTTCATTGCTTATATTTGAGACAAGTTTCTCATTATTATTGTGTTACACGTGATTGCTTGGCCCTCGGTTATTCTGTTTTAGGACAAATTTCTTGTTTTGCCTTGCATCTCGCGTGTATTCTTATGAATTAACTTATTAATTTGAGGTAGTTAATAGCTTAATCTAGCTGTCTAATGGGATTAGCTTAGTCGATAGTCGACTTAGATTCTGTCGTTATTTTAACGTTATATTTGGAATTTGGAACAATATATTTTTCGTTAGTAGGCTATAGGATTTATTTAGCTTTAAGTACTTATGCTTATTATGTTTTATATTTAATATAAGTTTCTTTGCGTTACATGTGAATGCTTGATAGTTTGAGTTGCGTGCGCCCTGCATTTCACGTGTCTATCTATCGGTGTTTATATTATATTTATTAGTTATTAAGATTAGTTATCAAGATTTATTCTTATATTATTTATAGTAATCATAGTGAGTTCTACCAGGAAATTTGCAGTGCGGACATTAAAGACACTGATATTGCTGCGAGACCTAGCGGGGCGCCAAGGATGGGGGCCTCACCTCCAGAGGCCATGGAGGTAGAGACCCTATCGGACGGGGGGGATAACAAGGCTGAGTAATGCCTCGCTCTCCCCCCGTCCGAACTTGGGCGGATTTGGCCTGATACAGGCCAATGTGAACCACTCTCCACAGGCGCAAGACTTGCTCCAACAAAGCGTGGTGGAGAGTGGTTACACGTTGGCGATCGTGACCGAGCCCCACCGCCCCCCGAGAGACAGCCCATATTGGGCTGTTGATAACGGGCAGGCGGGGGACTCGGTCGCGATACGATGGCGGTCGGTGCCGGGAGGGCCCGGCACGACCTCCATCGAGAGCGGGAAGCGGCATGTAGCCGTGCAGTGGGGGCCCACCGCGGTCGTGGGGTCTATCTGAGGCCCACCAAACGCTCTGCCCCTTTCAGGGACTGGCTATTGGATGTAGGACGGTCGGTCCTGCGTCTGAGTCCAAGGCCGGTCCTCGTTGCCGGGGACTTCAACGCGTGGCACACGAGTTGGGGTTCCCGGCACGACAACGAGAGGGGTAGGGCTCTGAATGAGTGGGCGGCGACGCACGGTCTGGTCCTAGTCAACGAGGGCCGGACCTCCACCTGCGTGCGGACGCAGGGGGAGTCCATCGTGGATCTCACGTGGGCTAACCCCTCGGCCGCGCGCCTTATCACAGGGTGGAGGGTGGAGGAGGGCACCGAGACTCTGTCTGACCACCGTTACATAACGGTGGAGCTCGGTGCCCTCTCCCCCGTGCGCCGCCAGGAGACGCGACCGCGATGGGCCCTCAGGAAACTCTGTGAGGACGCCCTGATGGCCTCGTTAGAGGCCGCCTGTTGGGTCCGGGGAGGTTTCCCCGAGACGGGAGACGGACCCCCTGTAAGAGGCCGAGTGGATCGGGGCAGCGCTAACAGCGGCGTGTAACGCTGCGATGCCCCGGTCCAAAGCTCGGCCTCAGCAGGCCGTCTACTGGTGGACGGCAAAGATCGCATATAGCGCGTGTTTGAGAAGAGGTGTCTTCCCCCCGCTTTGGAGGAGTGCCACGCTGGTACTCCTCCCAAAGGAGGGGAAAGATGCCTCTCTCCCGTCGGCGTATAGGCCTATATGCCTTCTGGACGAGGTCGGTAAACTGTTCGAGCGAATACTCGGGAACCGCCTCGTCCAGCACCTGTCCCAAACGGGCCCCGACATTAGCGGGGCCCAGTATGGGTTCAGAGAGGGCCTGTCAACCATCGACGCTATTAAGCGTGTTCAGGCCCTCTCTGAAGAGGCGACGTCCCGGGGGGGGGGGTGATGTTGGCTGTGTCGTTGGACACATCCAACGCCTTCAACAACCTCCCCTGGGGACGAATCAGGGAGTCGCTCCGACGCCGCGAGGTACCGTCGTATCTCGCCCGCGTCGTGAGCGACTACCTGAGGGACAGGTGGGTCGAATACATCGACCAAGGCGGCGTACGCCGCCGGGAGAGACTGCACCGGGGAGTGCCCCAGGGATCGGTTCTCGGACCGTTCTTGTGGAACCTGGGGTACGACTCGGTGCTGCGTGTTCCCCTCCCCCCCGGACTGTCACGTCGTCTGCTACGCGGACGACACGCTCGTGACGGCCGGGGGCCGCGATTGGGGGGAGGCCC
>NW_011965393.1:4145-6453 GCF_000949405.1 Vollenhovia emeryi
AGTGGGCGGAACACCGCCGAGGCGGTGAGGAGATGGCCTTCCCCCAACGACAAGGGGGGAGGCGGCCTGGGTCTGGTGGGCCGGGAACCCCGTCAGGCCCTGCCTCCACGGAGGCGGGCGGTAGAGGTCGTGGACGCCTCTGCCGCCCAAGAGAGTAGTGGACTCCCCCTGCGGGGAGGAGTCCCCCTCCCCCCACACCAACAGGGGAGGGAGCGCAGCGGCCCGCCCATCAAACGGCGGGCCGGTGCGGAGGGCGTCCAGAAGTAATGGCTCTGCCAAGTCCTGGGCGTCCCCCAAGTAAAGCACAGCTCAGTCCACCGTGTGGTTTTAGTGCGGTAAGCCCAGCGGTCGCAATGTCAGCGGCCGCACCCGATCGCCATTAGGGGGGCAGTCTCACATAACCCGGGCCACTAGATGTAAACTCCCTTCCCGGAGGGAGGCCCGGGTATCCATAAAGGATTTCCACACGTAAAAAAAAAAGTTTATTGCTGCGAGAATCATACGCTCAAATTTTGTGATCGCTGCAAATCGTGTTAGCGTTCTTCGTGGTGCGGACATTAGACATTAGAAGATCGCTGACGTTTGCATACGAGCTTATTCATGTTTTTCCAAATGGAAGCGAGTAATGACATGACAACGATATACCGGATGATTTATCTCTCTCGAGTCGGCCTGAAAGAGGTAGGCCTGCCTCCCTTCGGTCGTCCGTCTCCCCTTCGGCCGGCGTTGCCGGTCCTGGGGGACACGCCTCATGCGAAGGGATTGCTGGGATGAGAGCGGCAGACTCCCCAGCGGATATTGATACTGTCGACGAAGAGCTAAGGGAGGAAGACTTATCCACAAACACAAACATGGATAGGTCAGCTACAGATTTTATACAACCGGGTGACTCGGTCCGCCCGAGACGGCCTGGGTCTCCCTGCTTCTCCCCGGTCATGCGGTCTCCCTGTGACCAGTGGTTACGGTCCGGGCGAGAGCGCCTCATGCAAGGGGTCCGCTGAGACGCGACCGGCGCGAGGGCGCCTCAGCTGAAATTATTCCCGCCGAAAATGTTCCCGAGGATTTTGGTGGTTTGGCTGAATCTGACCCTCTGGCTTCCCCTCCGGTGGGTGGTCTCTCTGGGGACGCGATCCGCGTCTCTGGGGCGGCCGTCTCCGGCGGGAGGCTTAGAGCGGTCTTATTATCTGGAGCGGCTATGGACTCGAGCACGGCTGACATGCTCAGCTGCCTAGGATCTGAGGAGGACGTTTCTCCATCTAGTAATGTTAAAGAGGCGGTTGCTGGCGGCTCTATCACTCATCTCTCGAGCTTTTCCGGAGCAAAGAGGAAGAGGACATCGCCCAATTCCCAGGACGGTTCTTGGAAGGATGTGGATTCTGCCCGACATGTCCGTACTGGAGGAGGAGGAAATCGTAAGATTCTATTCTCAGAGGATGACGCGCCAATGGATGAGGATACCGGTGATAAAGCCATGGCCGAATCTGGACTTGATGAGCCCGTCTATGTTGTTTCTTCGGAGGGGGTCTCATCGGGAGAAATGGGGTCTTCACGAAAACGAGAAACAAAACGAAGAAAGAGGAAGGGAAAACCGGTTGCTCGAATCCTGGCAAAGGATTACAGTCCGGAAACTCCTGCGCCTCCTAAATTACAAAAAAAGGAGGACTTCGTGGCCATGACAACGACCGAAATCTCTCGTATGGCCAGCGAATGGATTGATGAAATTGATAGCATGCGGACTAAGAAAAGCAGACTCCAAGGTCGACTCTCCGGTGCTATGAGGAAAAGGCTCATCCTCTTGAAAATGGTGATCTCTGTTTTCTCCGACAGTGGAAAAGACTGGTGATATTTCCTCTCTTAGGCAGAGAAACTACGAGCTTTCGGATCGTCTTCGTGCTTCTGAGAGGAATGAGATAACTCTCAAGAAGGATTTGAGCGGAGCCCAGAAGCGGATTTCCGAACTTACGGCCGAATTAAACGTATTTAAGGAAAGCCTATGCTCTAACAAGTAAACCTACGGAAGTGTAACTCTCCGATCTTTCTGAAACGTGGATATGTTAAAATACATGAAAAACTAAGGGACACGTATTTTTTTTAGGGGCGGAAAAACATATTTAGGGGGTGAAACGCCCCTCCCAAAAATGGGGGTAAAATGGAAAAATTGCGATATCTTCGAGACCAGTGAAGCGATTTGAATGATTTTTTGTATGAAAGTATCTTTCGAGAGAAGACGAAAATCGGCCTAGGTATGTTGGAGAGGAAGTGAAAATTAGTGGGTAAAATACCCCTAAAGTGACCAATTTCTTACTGC